>NC_091354.1:32880-77880 GCF_038502225.1 Cherax quadricarinatus
AGCTTTGGCGGGCTTGTCTATGAGTGGCCGGTGAACCGAGGTACTGATATAACGACGCGACCCCTATTGATCGTTAAACCCTTAGCATCTGGTTCGCTGGTCAGGAGGCAGCCTATGGGAGTGTGACATACTCCGAATATAATATACTCGTAGCATGCCACACCTGCAGAGGTCATCTCAGCCGAATACTCACTAGCACTACCCTACAGGGGAGCTCACCTCAGCTGAAGAGTAGTGGTGTTCGGTGGCGGTGAGGCTGTCAGTGCCATTTTAATGTAGCTGTTTGCTGAGAATGACGCTGGTTGAGTCTTGTGGTGACAAGACTCACCAGACCGACCCAACACACACTCACACACAGGTCCTCCTCCATCCCGGCTCTCAACACACCTGTACACGAAGATCACCAATAAATTTAGGCAGGTCACGATAGAGATCAATAATATAAAACACCGTGGAAATAAATGGTATAAAATACCGACACAATGGAAATATAAACACACATGCAGTATAATGTGATCCTTTATTGACAACGTTTCACCCACACAGTCTGTGTGTGACTTGAAAAAGTCCACTGTGTGGGCGAAACGTTGTCAACAAAGGATCGCATTGTGTATATTTTTCCATCGACAGTAGGTCACATTGCCTTTTGATATATTGTAGTTTAAATCTACGTGACGTGTTATGTGGGTGAGTCAGTATTATCGTTATATCATCAACATCGTTTAAAAAAAAAATATTTCATGGGATACCTAAATAGGAATTTAACGAAGTATAGTATTTATAAGATTATTAGGTATCCCGGAAGGGGATACGCGTGGAGAACCATAGATGTATTCTTAGATATACACTGCATACATCTGCACGAGTATGTGTGTAATTTTTGAGTGTGTAGAGACATACTTGTGTGTGTGTGTGTGTGTGTGTGTAAGTGAGGGGAGGGAGAGGTCGTACCTGGCGTGGTTGTTGCATGGTCGTCCAGCATGGAGACAAGGGTCGTCCTGAGGGCAGCCTGGGGAGCTGTTTTTGCTCAGAACTTCTCCTCCAAGGTCACGCAGCTGTATGGAAATCACTCTCGTTAGTTTATCGAACGGAGGATCGAGCCTCCTCTCCAATCACTGTGCTCAATGAGACACGCATGAGCCGTGACACGACCCCTGCAACCACATATAGGCGAGTAAAAACACACACACACACACACACACACACACACACACACACACACACACACACACACACAAAAGAGGTATGATAAAGCTCACGGAGAAGGGAGTGAGTGACCTAGTAGCGATCAGTGAAGAGGCGGGGCCAGGAGCTGTGAATCGACCCCTGCAGCCGCAATTAGGTGAGTACAACACACGAGAGTCTTACCTCACCATTAATCCGGAGGTTTCTCACGCATCCGTGGAAAGCAGAATCCGTGACAGCTGCGGGCCATCCGTGGTCTAAATAGTTGGGTGGTGCGTGGGCCATACCACCCACCTGTAGAGGCGCTGCCACCCTCAAGCCACCCACACCAGGAGGTAAGGAAGCAGCCATCCTGCACTCTCCTCCACCCTTACACGAGTCCACTATTACCTCCACTCTCTGTAAATATTACAGTAAACAGGTGATACAATAATAATAATAATAATAATAATAATAATAATAATAATAATAATAATAATAATAATAATAATAATAAAGTGTTTATTGCAATATACTTTCCTTAATATCAGATTCCGTATCTTTATCCTTGTTTTCAAATAAAAAAAGGCACAATACCGTGACTGGAACGATACACAAATAACCTGCACATACAAGAGAGGAGCTTATCACCGAAACGTCGTCGTGAGCTCCTCTCTTCTATGTGCGGGTTATTTGTGTATTCTTTTCATTTATTTTGCATTCATTTGTAGAAATTCTGATTGAAACAATACCTGTTGTCCCCATATAATATCGAGACGATGCCAGCGGCCGTCTGCCAGTGTGGGAGCGTGTGTCTGAGGCGTTGATGAACCATTGTTTGAAGATGCTGGCGACCCCTGGTCTGAAGATGAGGATGTTCTGTGGTCTGAAGAGGATGATGATCCGTGGTTTGTGGCACCAGGCAACAACCCAGGATGTGTGGACGATAATGACTTAGGATGTGGGGCTACAGACGAAGATCCAGAGTGTTCGGACGACGATGATCCCAAATGCGAGGCTTCGGACGAGAACTCTGAATGCTTAGAAGACGATGGTCTGAAGTTCGAGGCTTCAGACGAGGAGCGAACGTGTTTAGAATATGTTGATGCGAAATATAAGGCTTCAGACGAGGGCCCAGGGTGTTTAGAATACAATGATGTGAAGTTTGAGGTGTCAGGGTATTTAGAAGACGAGGAGCCATAATCTTTATTAGACAATAGCCTGAAGTTTGGTTCTTTGGACGAAAACCCAGTGTGTTTAGAAGACGATGACTCGAGGCTTGAGGCTTCAAACGAAGATCCACTGTGTTGATTAGATAATGGCCTGTAGTTTGATTGCTTAGAAGACGATGGCGCGAAGTTTGAAACGTCAGACGTGAACCCAGAGTGTTCAGACGACGAGGACCCAGGGTTCAACGATACGGATTTCTTTCGACGTACGGAAGTGGGCGCCAGCAGCACTGGACTAGTACCTAAGTCCAGCATCACCCAGGGTCGTCCACCTCTCAGCTCCACACTTAACACGTCTTCCTGAACAAAAACTGTTTTTTACATTTCTTTAGCAACTAAAGCTTGGAAGGTAAGCTGGAAGGCAGGTTACAGTAACTGGTTGCAGGCTTGCTCTAATTGCATTAATAATTATATTAATTTTGTGACTGCATTTATTCATGAGGTTAAAATGATATTTCCCGAGTTTTCAGGAAAAATATTCTCTAATCTTAAATAAACTTTAACTGCAACAAAATTGTATGAATCGACCAAGATAAGCACTTCTTTTATAAGCTATTACTGCCAATGATAACAATAATAATGACAATTTACCTGCATAAACTGTGTTGCTGGAGGTGTGAGTGAGGGTCCTGGACCAGCATACAAGAGGCGGCAGTCAGCGTGGGTAGTACGGAACTCCAGGCTGAGGTGTACATGAGGGCAGGTGGGTACTGAAGATACCCAAGCCCAGCCCTGACCTTCAAAATGGCGACTTAGCTGTTTGCAGATTGATCCACTCGTTCCGTGCGGGCACACGCAGCTTAGGTAACAGAAGAAGATTCGTGATGACACGAGAGATGTTTTTTTGTGTGTATTTTATCAGTATTGAAACATGAAATTGTGTTTAATAATCTAGAGAGAGAGAGAGAGAGAGAGAGAGAGAGAGAGAGAGAAATACAAACAGTGAAACAGAAACAAGAATAACGTACTGTGGTTGCTTGCTCGTTCTCAACGCCAAATGAAGTAATCTGCTGAAGAGGACACCAGTTGGAGGTCGGAAATGTGGCAAAAAGCTGTCGCTTTTGTTTCTGTCTCCATGTGGGTTTGGGTCACTTATGTTTCACTTATGTTTCACCGTCAAAAGTTTATTAAAAAAAACACAGTAGTGGAACAATACTGGAACAATACTGGAACAATTTATAACTAACACACAATGCCAGATATTTTATACCTGGCTCCACTACACTACGAAGCTAGATACCTTATACCTGGCTCCACTACACTACGAAGCTAGATACCTTATACCTGGCTCCACTACACTACGAAGCTAGATACCTTATACCTGGCTCCACTACACTACGAAGCTAGATACCTTATACCTGGCTCCACTACACTACGAAGCTAGATACCTTATACCTGGCTCCACTACACTACGAAGCTAGATACCTTATACCTGGCTCCACTACACTACGAAGCTAGATACCTTATACCTGGCTCCACTACACTACGAAGCTAGATACCTTATACCTGGCTCCACTACACTACGAAGCTAGATACCTTATACCTGGCTCCACTACACTACGAAGCTAGATACCTTATACCTGGCTCCACTACACTACGAAGCTAGATACCTTATACCTGGCTCCACTACACTACGAAGCTAGATACCTTATACCTGGCTCCACTACACTACGAAGCTAGATACCTTATACCTGGCTCCACTACACTACGAAGCTAGATACCTTATACCTGGCTCCACTACACTACGAAGCTAGATACCTTATACCTGGCTCCACTACACTACGAAGCTAGATACCTTATACCTGGCTCCACTACACTACGAAGCTAGATACCTTATACCTGGCTCCACTACACTACGAAGCTAGATACCTTATACCTGGCTCCACTACACTACGAAGCTAGATACCTTATACCTGGCTCCACTACACTACGAAGCTAGATACCTTATACCTGGCTCCACTACACTACGAAGCTAGATACCTTATACTTGGCTCCACTACACTACGAAGCTAGATACCTTATACCTGGCTCCACTACACTACGAAGCTAGATACCTTATACCTGGCTCCACTACACTACGAAGCTAGATACCTTATACCTGGCTCCACTACACTACGAAGCTAGATACCTTATACCTGGCTCCACTACACTACGAAGCTAGATACCTTATACCTGGCTCCACTACACTACGAAGCTAGATACCTTATACCTGGCTCCACTACACTACGAAGCTAGATACCTTATACCTGGCTCCACTACACTACGAAGCTAGATACCTTATACCTGGCTCCACTACACTACGAAGCTAGATACCTTATACCTGGCTCCACTACACTACGAAGCTAGATACCTTATACCTGGCTCCACTACACTACGAAGCTAGATACCTTATACCTGGCTCCACTACACTACGAAGCTAGATACCTTATACCTGGCTCCACTACACAACACTGAGATAATTCCCTAACATTTCTAAAAACTAAGACAACCCGTAACTGTAGTCACCTAGCTGTATTGTTGTAGACAGTCTGTACTGTCTGCACAGACAGCCATGCTGTCTGCCAATTGAGTTCATATTTTGCGCCATGCTGATGCTGCCACCTATAGGCCTATCACTTCAGTATGCCCACCCCTGCATCTACCTCACACACTCAGCGGCCTAGACTCAGACAACAGGTCCCTACTCCTCTCTCCCTGGTGGCCCCTCGGGGAAGGTTCCTTGATGTTGGTGAGGGGCTCTTGATTTAGGGAATTGGATCTGTGCTCCAGTTCCCCGAATTAAGCCTGAATGCCTTCCACATTCCCCCCCCCCAAGGCGCTGTATAATCCTACGGGTTTAGCGCTTCCCCTTACCTGGAGTTTACCTGGAGAGAGTTCCGGGGGTCAACGCCCCCGCGGCCCGGTCTGTGACCAGGCCTCCTGGTGGATCAGAGCCTGATCAACCAGGCTGTTAATGCTGGCTGCACGCAAACCAACGTACGAGCCACAGCCCGGCTGGTCAGGAACCGACTTTAGGTGCTTGTCCAGTGCCAGCTTGAAGACTGCCAGGGGTCTGTTGGTAATCCCCCTTATGTATGCTGGGAGGCAGTTGAACAGTCTCGGGCCCCTGACACTTATTGTATGGTCTCTTAACGTGCTAGTGACACTCCTGCTTTTCATTGGGGGGATGTTGCATCGTCTGCCAAGTCTTTTGCTTTCGTAGTGAGTGATTTTCGTGTGCAAGTTCGTTACTAGTCCCGCTAGGATTTTCCAGGTGTATATAATCATGTATCTCTCCCGCCTGCTTTCCAGGGAATACAGGTTTAGGAACCTCAAGCGCTCCCAGTAATTGAGGTGTTTTATCTCCGTTATGCGTGCCGTGAAGGTTCTCTGTACATTTTCTAGGTCAGCAATTTCACCTGCCTTGAAAGGTGCTGTTAGTGTGCAGCAATATTCCAGCCTAGATAGAACAAGTGACCTGAAGAGTGTCATCATGGGCTTGGCATCCCTAGTTTTGAAGGTTCTCATTATCCATCCTGTCATTTTTCTAGCAGATGCGATTGATACAATGTTATGGTCCTTGAAGGTGAGATCCTCCGACATGATCACTCCTAGGTCTTTGACGTTGGTGCTTCGCTCTATTTTGTGGCCAGAATTTGTTTTGTACTCTGATGAAGATTTAATTTCCTCGTGTTTACCATATCTGAGTAATTAAAATTTCTCATCGTTGAACTTCATATTGTTTTCTGCAACCCACTGAAAGATTTGGTTGATGTCTGCCTGGAGCCTTGCAGTGTCTGCAATGGAAGACACTGTCATGCAGATTCGGGTGTCATCTGCAAAGGAAGACACGGTGCTGTGGCTGACATCCTTGTCTATGTCGGATATGAAGATGAGGAACAAGATGGGAGCGAGTACTGTGCCTTGTGGAACAGAGCTTTTCACCGTAGCTGCCTCGGACTTTACTCTGTTGACGACTACTCTCTGTGTTCTGTTAGTGAGGAAATTATAGATCCATCGACCGACTTTTCCTGTTATTCCTTTAGCAAGCATTTTGTGCGCTATTACGCCATGGTCCCCTCAAGGAAGGTTCCTTGATGTTGGTGAGGGGCTCTTGATTTAGGGAATTGGATCTGTGCTCCAGTTCCCCGAATTAAGCCTGAATGCCTTCCACATCCCCCCCCCCAGGCGCTGTATAATCCTCCGGGTTTAGCGCTTCCCCCTTGATTATAATAATAATAATACGCCATGGTCACACTTGTCGAAGGCTTTTGCAAAGTCTGTATATATTACATCTGCATTCTTTTTGTCTTTTAGTGCATCTATGACCTTGTCGTAGTGATCCAATAGTTGAGACAGACAGGAGCGACCTGTTCTAAACCCATGTTGCCCTGGGTTGTGTAACTGATGGGTTTCTAGATGGGTGGTGATCTTGCTTCTTAGGACCCTTTCAAAGATTTTTATGATATGGGATGTTAGTGCTATCGGTCTGTAGTTCTTTGCTGTTGCTTTACTGCCCCCTTTGTGGAGTGGGGCTATGTCTGTTGTTTTTAGTAACTGTGGGACGACCCCCGTGTCCATGCTCCCTCTCCATAGGATGGAAAAGGCTCGTGATAGGGGCTTCTTGCAGTTCTTGATGAATACGGAGTTCCATGAGTCTGGCCCTGGGGCAGAGTGCATGGGCATGTCATTTATCGCCTGTTCGAAGTCATTTGGCTTCAGGATAACATCGGATAGGCTTGTGTTAACCAAATTCTGTGGCTCTCTCATAAAAAAAAATCATTTTGATCTTCGACTCTCAGTCTGGTTAGAGGCTTGCTAAAAACTGAGTCATATTGGGACTTGAGTAGCTCACTCATTTCCTTGCTGTCATCTGTGTAGGACCCATCTTGTTTAAGTAGGGGCCCAATACTGGACGTTGTTCTCGACTTTGATTTGGCATAGGAGAAGAAATACTTTGGGTTTCTTTCGATTTCATTTATGGCTTTTAGTTCTTCCCGCGATTCCTGACTCCTATAAGATTCCTTTAGCTTAAGTTCGATGCTTGCTATTTCTCTGACCAGTGTCTCCCTACGCATTTCAGATATATTGACCTCTTTTAGCCGCTCTGTTATTCTTTCCCGTCGCCTGTAAAGGGAGCGCCTGTCTCTTTCTATTTTACATCTACTCCTCCTTTTTCTTAGAGGAATAAGCCTTGTGCATACATCGAGTGCCACCAAGTTAATCTGTTCTAGGCATAAGTTGGGGTCTGTGTTGCTTAGTATATCTTCCCAGCTTATATCGGTTAGGACTTGGTTTACTTGGTCGCACTTTATGTTTTTGTTATTGAAGTTGAATTTGGTGAATGCTCCCTCGTGACTAATCTCATTATGTCGGTCTGGGGCTCCGCGCATACATGACTGAACCTCAATTATGTTGTGATCTGAGTATATTGCTTTTGATATGGTGACATTTCTTATCAGATCATCATTGTTAGTGAAGATGAGGTCTAGTGTATTCTCCAGTCTAGTAGGCTCTATTATTTGCTGGTTTAAATTGAATTTTGTGCAGAGATTTAAAAGCTCGTGCGAGTGTGAGTTTTCATCAGAGCTGCCCCCTGGTGTTATTATTGCAACAATATTATTTGCTATATTCCTCCATTTTAGGTGCCTTAAGTTGAAATCCCCCAGGAGCAAGATGTTGAGGGCATGGCCCTCCCGGGCCATGGGCACTTAACACACTGCCTGTGTACCTCACGACATTGCAAATGAAGTAAGAAGCCTCTGAGACCTTTATCATTACTCCCCGCTGCAAGAACCACCCAATAATCTGGTAAACATTGTATCTGCTCCCGTTTACAGATCTTACTAGCACTCACATTATTCCTAGCCTCGTCGTGGGTCCTGTCATACCTACTCTTGAAACCCTGTATGGCTTCTGCTTCCATTATTTCCTTGTATAGGTCGCTGTGCTGAATATGTTAGTCTCAGCCATCTGATAATAGTAGATAGTCCACTATCTACTTCTCTGCTGTCATTCCCTATGCACCCTGAGGCTGAAGAAGTACTTCCTAACATCCTTATGATTACCTTGTCCTGGTCCCCTCGAGTTATTTCGAGGTTTCTGCAGTATCTCGCACGTTGTGAACATGTCTCTCCCTTGGTTCTTACAGGAGTGCCTAGTTAATTATACTAATACACTTGTGTACAAGAAAGTAACAGTATCAACAAAATGAGCGTTGGTATACGCCGGGAATTAAAAGCTTGTTCTCAAGCCCCTCAAAAGTGTATCCTAGAAGATGTTTATCAATTAATGTTGCAAAAGAATAGCCATCAAGGTTAATTAAATTCTTGTTTACTATCACGTTTTCTTTCTTTTTTTTTATCAGACCGAGTTCTGCCCCTTTGATGAACTTTCTTGAAAAGTTTACAAAGTTTTTATGCAAATAGTACTTTTTATCTGCGGGTTATTCATCGCAGATGCCTTTAGTTAAAGAAAATATAAAATATACATTTTTTAATAGACGGTAATAATGATTTACCTTATTACTTACCTGGGTCCTCTGGATTTTGTTATACAGCGGCCACCGTTGAGACAAGGATTGGGAAGGCAAGACGATGGATGGGTAACTGCAGCAACGCTAGGCTGATACACAGCGTTACTGGACGTTTGTTGCTGCTCCCCTTCCTGTTGTTGCTGCTGCTGGTGTTGCTGCTGCTGAAGTATCTGTGGCTGGCGAGTGCGACAGCTACATCCACTGGTCATAGTGCGGAACCGTGGCGTAATAACAGCTGTCTGGTTGGCATCAACAACCCAGGCTCTTGGTCCCTCAGTCTGGTCATGAGGTGGACCAGTAAGACACACTCCCACCCCCACGTCTGATATCTTCACACCACTCTCTCTCGAGACCTTAAAATATATACATGCAAAGGGTAAAATGTTTTAATTGCATCCAGAACTAACCTACAATCCGAAAAAACTGAAAACTAGACGAAGTAGTCACTGACTTTTTTTGGGTTATGCTAGAAAATCTACACATGTTGCTATGAATGATAATGTATATAACTGTATTTATTTGTTGTAAAGCCCATGCGGTTTAGTGCTTCTTTTTGATTATAATAACAATATTTGTTGTAAAGTCTAAGTATTACAAATTCAACAGAAGCCAAAATATGGTAAGATAAAAATATATAGGCAAAGTAAATTTACTATTACACGACGTTTCGCCCGCTGTTCTGCTTTCTCAGGTGACAAAGCTCCCTCCAGAGCGAGAAATCGTTAAACGAAAGGATTACTCTCTCTCTCTCTCTCTCTCTCTCTCTCTCTCTCTCTCTCTCTCTCTCTCTCTCTCTCTCTCTCTCTCTCTCTCTCTCTCTCTCTCTCTCTCTCTCTCTCTCCATGCACTTTAGATTCTTCATAAGAACACAAGAATTGAGGAGCACTGCGGCATGCCTACTGGCTCATACTTGGCAAATCTTTCCCACCCACATATCTGTCTAATAAAAGGCGTGACAGTGTGACTTTTATTCTTTTATAATACATAGAATGTTAAGATGAACATCTTACATAAAGGCAACAATAAAAGGACAGTGTATGAAATATATTGAACACATGTCGATTGGAGATATGATCCACATGGATCATAAATACAAAATAGCTTGTTCACGTGATTCGGTTTATTGAAGAGGACAACGTAGGTCTAAATCTACAGAGTGTCTGTCCTGTTATTGTCCCCATGTAGATAATGGTCTCGTGCTACGCACGAAAGTCTCACCTGGTGTCGGTGAAGGAGGAGGAGCTGGTCAAGAGGCTGACGTGGCCGAGCAGTTACCCAGAGCTGTGTCTCAGGTCCTCTGGAGGAGGCCAGACTAAGACCCTCCAGGGACACCACCATTACCTCCACTCCAGCCACCGCCTCCACTGACGCTACCAGCGCCTCCAGCAGCGACTTACCAACGTCCTGAATAGTCAATAAATACCATAGAAATCTAAATCAAGAAATATTGCCGCACCTGACCTTATATAAACAAGGATTAGATGAAATTTTAATTAGGTCATACATCAAAACATGAAATACCGTAGTAATTAAAAACTTTTTTATTAATAAAACTCTGTTGAAAAACTGCTACAGAACTGCTAGAATTATTTCAGTTGTTGTGAGTAGAGGATTTCTTACGATAATATAAAAGAAATCCATATTAACTAATCTTTCAGACGTTCACAACCTATCCATCTCTGTTGGAAAAAAGAGTTAGTTGTACTCCCAGGGTGTCGAGTCTCACCTGGTGGTATGTGATGAGACGTTGTGGTGGATGGATGGCCAGGGTAAGAGGGACGGCCCATGGGATGACTTCTTCACTGAGGCTAGTGACCAGCACACTGACGCTGGCTGCTACATCCAACTGTCCCTGTGTCTCGTCACTCACCCAGAACTGCAGCGAGTACCTGCAGACCAACTGTATTGTCTCTCACAGATTCTACACCACAATACACCTATGTAGTAGAAGCTTTTACAGGGACAGCGTTTCGCTCAGTGAGGAACTTTATAGGAGCATCACTTGATAAAGTTTTATATAGTTCAAAACATTATTGCAATAAAGAAAATCCTGTACTTCTGTGTTTTTCTCTATTTTGTCTATAGTTTGAATTGCTGTCCACAATACACCAAGCATGACATAGCAAACAAGCAAGCACTTAACGTACACACACGTACACACCATATACCTCCACTCATCACACTTAACAAGAGGCAAAATACATCCAGTATACGTTAGTTTTTTTACTGAGTAACTGTTGAACTGCTAAGAGACATAAAAGTGTATATAAGGAAATATATCGATCTCAGTAGATAATAAATCTAATATAAAGTAGTGACAGATGTCGCTTACTGATAGCTGTTTTTCATAAGAGTCAAAGTTTGCAAATGATGTTGCAGTAGCTTGGAAGAGTGTATATAACAATCCCTACGGGATCAAAAGAAAATGAATCCGAGGGACGTAGTTGATGGCTGTACTTTTGTGAATTCAGAAACTGAAGATATTGTCGTAGTTTCGGGGGGTATGCGTTATACATGTATCTTACTCAACAAGGGTTAGTGAGGAGACTTGCCTGCCATCTGTGGCGTGAGCACTCATAGCGAGTTGACCTGTGTTGTGGTCCAGCATGAACAACGGGTGCTGGTGTCCCTCTCTCCAAGACCACCTCTTGTCCCCAGCGTCCCAGTCGTCGGGGTCGTCCACGTACACACGACCTAGTGGCACCACCCCTGCCTGGCCCTGGCACCAGGGGGGCAGAGAGACTTGGTAAGCAAGAGTTAAACATTTACAGAGCACTAAGATCAAGAGAACTGCGACGTATCTCTTGAGTTTGTCTTAAAACTGCAGGGAGGCGGCACCTAGCGGAAAGTGATCTTACACCTGACAACCATGTTCAGCCAGCAATAAATAGGTACATGGGTCTTAGCAAAATGTTGTGGGTTACATCCTGGGTGGTGAAAGTATACCCTGGATATTCCAGGGCTCCGAAAAATGGAAAACTGAAGTGTAGGAAAAGAGGTGGGAACTTACTGCGATGCGTGTTACTGTGATGGTCTTGGTAGCTGGTCTCATTGGGTTGTCATTCCTGTCGGCGACGGTGACGGTAACAGTGACGGTGGCTATCAAACCCCTAGCGTCCCCCACCAGCAGCGGTAGACAGCGCTCAGAGGCCACTTCTCTGTCTAAGGGTCGCAGAGACGTGACCACCGCCACACCTCGACCCTCGTCTCCTCCTGCAGTAAGGTACATAATGCATGGCTAGGAGGCTTGTCCAGGCACTGAGGTACCTTCCTTACCGGTTGTTAAAGTCACTTGTCCATAGACAGTTGGCCTGTTCTTTGGTGTGTGTGTGTGTGTGTGTGTGTGTGTGTGTGTGTGTGTGTGTGTGTGTGTGTGTGTGTGTGTGTGTGTGTGTGTGTGTGTGTGTGCGCGCGCGCGTGTGTGTTAGAGATGTATCTGATGTGAAAATTTAGATATCCGCTGATGCGGATGCATATGCGGATATCTGTTTACAGTAAAATGCGGATGCGAATGCAAGAAATTGTGCGGATGTTGCGCGGATACGGATGTGGATATCCGATACATCTCTAGTAAGTATTGTTTTGGCTGAGTGTGGAATGAATGTGGATGCCAAGTTACTTTACTGATATCAGCTTTTTTATAGATTTGGCAGCAACAAAGCCACGAGACAAGATTGAATAGCAACACTAGGCCTTTCGCACCGTCCCCAGTACTTCGTCAGGAGCTTGCAATACGAAGAATCTAAAAACAAATAGGAGATGAAGAATTCGGGAGACAACCAGCGAGGTACAGACGAGACAGACATCACTGCCAATGGTCTTTTTAACTTGCCCAAACACACACACACATACACACACACATATATATATATATATATATATATATATATATATATACACACACACACAAACACAACTAAACAAAGAAGACATGAGATGCGATCGTACTTACTAGGATCGAAATCTACAGCAAAATCCTGTTTTAAGTTGTCTGAGACATTGGTGGCCAAAGCGATGGTGAAGGGAGGTCCATGTCCCAGGGTCCAGTCATCAGCGTCGTCCAGGGTGATGTGGGCCACCTGGAGTGGTCCACTGTTCTCTGATACCTGTGGATATGGTCAATAGGTAATGTGTTGTGTTTAGTGGACGAAGGATCGAGCCTCAAAGACGGACATAGCATTCCACGTATTATAAGTGTAATAATGGCATTATATCAACTGGAAGAATTTAAAATCAACCCACAAATTATGGATGAAAACGAGGAGACATTTCGGATTTTCTTGAACCAGGCAGGACCGAAACCTCGTCCTGATTGTGGTTTGATCGTCTCGAAATAAACGGATGGGGTACCTGCAATAGGGCGGGTCCAGATACATGGGGCGCGTTGTCGTTGACATCAGTTACGGTAATCAAGAGCGTAGCGGTAGCGGTGCGTGCCGGGTCACCGCCGTCCACCGCCAATACCAGTACTGCGTGTCCAGCCGCGGCTTCACGGTCCAGCACTCGGCGCAAGCGAACCCGACCCTCCGAGTCCACGGTGAACCGCCTGCCGGGGTCGCTGCTGGGTTCAATATCGTAGTGAATCTCTCCGTCACCACCCTGTGTGTGTGGGTGAGGGAGGAGGGACTGAGGACGGTATGGAGTAATATATATATATATATATATATATATATTATATATATATATATAATATATATATTATATATATATATATATTATATATATATATATATATATTATATATATATCTTCTTCCTTTCAACATACCAGCCGTATCCCACCGAGGCAGGGTGGCCCAAAAGAAAAAACTAAAGTTTCTCTTTTTAAATTTAGTAATACATACAGGAGAAGGGGTTACTAGCCCCTTGCTCCCGGCATTTTAGTCGCCTCTTACAACACGCATGGCTTACGGAGGAAGAATTCTGTTCCACTTCCCCATGGAGGTAAGAGGAAATAAACAAGAACAAGAACTAGAAAGAAAATAGAAGAAAACCCAGAGGGGTGTGTGTGTGTATATATATGCTTGTACATGTATGTGTAGTGTGACCTAAATGCAAGTAGAAGTAGCAAGACATACCGGAAATCTTGCATGTTTATGAGACAGACAAAAGACACCAGCAATCCTACCATCATGTAAAACAATTACAGGCTTTCGTTGTACACTCACTTGGCAGGACGGTAGTACCTCCCTGGGTGGTTGCTGTTTACCAACCTACTACCTATATATATATAATATATATATATATATATATATATATATATATATATATATATATATATATATATATATATATAACGTCGTGTTGAATAGGTAAAATTGGTCAATTAGCAAGAACTCATTTAAAATTAAGTCCTTTCTAAAATTTTCTCTTATATGTTTAAATATATATTTTTTTTTCATTTATGTTAATGTAAAAAATTAATAATTTTGTACCAAAAGATCCTTTGAAAACTTACCTGACTTTATTACAACAAGCGCAATTTAATTTAGCCTAATCCAACTAAATATATTTTAGATAAAATTAGTAGTAGGTTGGTAGGCAGCAACCGCCCAGGGAGGTACTACCGTCCTGTGGTAGTAGGTTGGTAGACAGCAACCACCCAGGGAGGTACTACCGTCCTGCCAAGTGAGTGTAAAACGAAAGCCTGTAATTGTTTTACATGATGGTAGGATTGCTGGTGTCTTTTGTCTGTCTCATAAATATGCAAGATTACAGGTACGTCTTGCTACTTCTACTTACACTTAGGTCACACTACACATACATGTACACGTTTATTTATACACACCCATCTGAGTTTTCTTTGATTTTATCTTAATAGTTCTTGGTCTTATTACTTTTCCTTTTATATCAATGGGGAAGTGGAATAAGAATCTTTCCTCCGTAAGCCATGCGTGTTGTAAAAGTCAACTAAAATGCCGGGAACAATGGGCTAGTAACCCCTTTTCCTGTTAAGATTACTAAAAAGAATAAGAAGAAAATTGTCAAAGTGGGAAGTCTGAATGTGCGTGGATGTTGTGCAAATGATAAGAAAGAGATGACTGTGGATGTTATGAATGAGAAGAAGCTGGATGTCCTGGCTTTAAGTGAAACAAAGCTGAAGGGGGTGGGAGAGTTTCAGTGGAGAGGAATAAATGGGATTAGGTCAGGGGTTTCAAATAGAGTTAGAGCTAAAAAAGGAGTAGCAATAAAAGAGCAGGAAAAGAGGGACTACAAATGTATAAATTCAAGGATTATGTGGAGTAAAATAAAGATTGGATGTGAAAAGTGGGTTATAGTAAGCGTGTATGCACCTGGAGAAGAGAGAAGTGTAGAGGAGAGAGAGAGATTCTGGGAAATGTTGAGTGAATGCGTGGGGAGTTTTGAATCAAGTGTGAGAGCAATGGTGGTTGGGGATTTCAATGCTAAAGTGGGTAAAAATGTTATGGAGGGAGTAGTAGGTAAATTTGGGGTGCCAGGGGTAAATGTAAATGGGGAGCCTTTAATTGAGCTATGTGTAGAAAGAAATTTGGTAATAAGTAATACATATTTTATGAAAAAGAGGATAAATAAATATACAAGGTATGATGTAGCACGTAATGAAAGTAGTTTGTTAGATTATGTATTGGTGGATAAAAGGTTGATGGGTAGGCTCCAGGATGTACATGTTTATAGAGGGGCAACTGATATATCGGATCATTATCTAGTTGTAGCTACAGTTAGAGTAAGAGGTAGATGGGAAAAGAGGAAGGTGGCAACAACAAGTAAGAGGGAGGTGAAAGTGTATAAACTAAGGGAGGAGGAAGTTCGGGCGAGATATAAGCGACTATTGGCAGAAAGGTGGGCTAGTGCAAAGATGAGTAGTGGGGGGGGGGGTTGAAGAGGGTTGGAATAGTTTTAAAAATGCAGTATTAGAATGTGGGCCAGAAGTTTGTGGTTATAGGAGGGTGGGGGCAGGAGGAAAGAGGAGTGATTGGTAGAATGATGAAGTAAAGGGTGTGATAAAAGAGAAAAAGGTAGCTTACGAGAGGTTTTTACAAAGCAGAAGTGTTATAAGAAGAGCAGAGTATATGGAGAGTAAAAGAAAGGTGAAGAGAGTGGTGAGAGAGTGCAAAAGGAGAGCAGATGAAAGAGTGGGAGAGGCACTGTCAAGAAATTTTAATGAAAATAAGAAAAAATTTTGGAGTGAGTTAAACAAGTTAAGAAAGCCTAGGGAAAGTATGGATTTGTCAGTTAAAAACAGAGTAGGGGAGTTAGTAGATGGGGAGTTGGAGGTATTAGGTAGATGGCGAGAATATTTTGAGGAACTTTTAAATGTTAAGGAAGAAAGAGAGGCGGTAATTTCATGCACTGGTCAGGGAGGTATACCATCTTTTAGAAGTGAAGAAGAGCAGAATGCAAGAGTGGGGAGGTACGTGAGGCATTACGTAGAATGAAAGGGGGTAAAGCAGCTGGAACTGATGGGATCATGACAGAAATGTTAAAAGCAGGGGGGGGGGGAATATAGTGTTGGAGTGGTTGGTACTTTTGTTTAATAAATGTATGAAAGAGGGGAAGGTACCTAGGGATTGGCGGAGAGCATGTATAGTCCCTTTATATAAAGGGAAAGGGGACAAAAGAGATTGTAAAAATTATAGAGGAATAAGTTTACTGAGTATATCAGGAAAAGTATACGGTAGAGTTATAATTGAAAGAATTAGAGGTAAGACAGAATGTAGGATTGCGGACGAGCAAGGAGGCTTCAGAGTGGGTAGGGGATGTGTAGATCAAGTGTTTACATTGAAACATATATGTGAACAGTATTTAGATAAAGGTAGGGAAGTTTCTATTGCATTTATGGATTTAGAAAAGGCATATGATAGAGTGGATAGAGGAGCAATGTGGCAGATGTTGCAAGTATATGGAATAGGTGGTAAGTTACTAAATGCTGTAAAGAGTTTTTATGAGGATAGTGAGGCTCAGGTTAGGGTGTGTAGAAGAGAGGGAGAATACTTCCCGGTAAAAGTAGGTCTTAGACAGGGATGTGTAATGTTACCATGGTTGTTTAATATATTTATAGATGGGGTTGTAAAAAAAGTAAATGCTAGGGTGTTCGGGAGAGGGGTGGGATTAAATTATGGGGAATCAAATTCAAAATGGGAACTGACACAGTTACTTTTTGCTGATGATACTGTGCTTATGGGAGATTCTAAAGAAAAATTGCAAAGGTTAGTGGATGAGTTTGAGAATGTGTGTAAAGGTAGAAAGTTGAAAGTGAACATAGAAAAGAGTAAGGTGATGAGAGTATCAAATGATTTAGATAAAGAAAAATTGGATATCAAATTGGGGAGGAGGAGTATGGAAGAAGTGAATGTTTTCAGATACTTGGGAGTTGACGTGTCGGCGGATGGGTTTATGAAGGATGAGGTTAATCATAGAATTGATGAGGGAAAAAAGGTGAGTGGTGCTTTGAGGTATATGTGGAGTCAAAAAACGTTATCTATGGATGCAAAGAAGGGAATGTATGAAAGTATAGTAGTACCAACACTCTTATATGGATGTGAAGCTTGGGTGGTAAATGCAGCAGCGAGGAGACGGTTGGAGGGAGTGGAGATGTCCTGTCTAAGGGCAATGTGTGGTGTAAATATTACGCAGAAAATTCGGAGTGTGGAAATTAGGAAAAGGTGTGGAGTTAATAAAAGCATTAGTCAGAGGGCAGAAGAGGGGTTGTTGAGGTGGTTTGGTCATTTAGAGAGAATGGATCAAAGTAGAATGACATGTAAAGCATATAAATCTATAGGGGAAGGAAGGAGGGGTAGGGGTAGTCCTCGAAAGGGTTGGAAAGAGGGAGTAAAGGAGGTTTTGTGTGCAAGGGGCTTGGACTTCCAGCAAGCGTGCATGAGCGTGTTAGATAGGAGTGTAATAAAGTTGGTAGAATTACCGACAATATGTAAAGTAAAAGGACACAAGTGCAACTAATGTGACATTTATTGTGGCAACGTTTCGCTCTCCAGGAGCTTTATCAAGCCATTACAAACAATACATGGACACAGAGGGTATATAAAGGCTCAGAGTGAGGTGAATACTAGTGAGGTACCATTTCGATGTTCACTAGTGGTAGTAGTAGTAGTAGTAGTGGTAGTGACAAAAGCAAATTCAAATTCAGAGACGCCCAATTAGTGATAAAAGAAACTAATTTCCGCACACGCAAGTGCCTTGAATCAGCACTGATCGCTGTTTCGAATACAATTAAACAAAACAACGGCAGCTTCACCATCTCCGAAGTCTTAGCAAGAATCCTCCTGAAAACAGTAAACCCTGCCATCACATAGTCTCTCCTGTTATACTACACAAAGCACAGAGAGTGAACACTGAAACAACCTGCCTCATTCCAGTTTATATTTGTCCAACCTATTTTTATGTTACCCAAGTAATAGCTTTTATATCCTTTTACATGTACGAATTAATTGCTTTTGTCACTACCACTACTACTACTACTACTACCACTAGTGAACATCGAAATGGTACCTCACTAGTATTCACCTCACTCTGAGCCTTTATATACCCTCTGTGTCCATGTATTGTTTGTAATGGCTTGATAAAGCTCCTGGAGAGCGAAACGTTGCCACAATAAATGTCACATTAGTTGCACTTGTGTCCTTTTACTTTACATAGATAGGAGTGAATGGAGACGAATGATATTTGGGACCTGACGATCTGTTGGAGTGTGAGCAGGGTAATATTTAGTGAAGGGATTCAGGGAAACCGGTTATTTTCATATAGTCGGACTTGAGTCCTGGAAATGGGAAGTACAATGCCTACACTTTAAAGGAGGGGTTTGGAATATTGGCAGTTTGGAGGGATATGTTGTGTGTCTTTATATGTGTATGCTTCTAAACTGTTGTATTCTGAGCACCTCTGCAAAAACAGTGATAATGTGTGAGTGTGGTGAAAGTGTTGAATGATGATGAAAGTATTTTCTTTTTGAGGATTTTCTTTCTTTTTTGGGTCACCCTGCCTCGGTGGGAGACGGCCGACTTGTTGAAAAAAAAAATTACAATAATATAATAATAAACATAATGAAATATATTTTTTCCGTTAGGTTCAGAATGATTTTTTCGAAATTATTGCATACACAAATTTCACTTGCCTTATTCGGCAAGAAGAGCGTTGCTATTTAAGCCAAAATAGCAAGTTTTACCTGTTCGGCACGACTTATCAGAGGTTACTGGACACGGACAAGGAAATCAATCTGTTTTTCTCTCAATATATTACATTTATGTTCCTTTAGCGACTTTTTTCTGACATTTATTCCACAGCAACAATTGTCAAGGCAACACTTTTTGCCTCTTGTCTTTCTAAATCCATTTTTTTATATATCCCCTTCCGTCGAATTATTTATTTCTCGTCCGCATCCATAAGTTATCACTCCACTTCCTCTCCATTTTAACTCTTTGTTTGGAATTTATTTCTTTTATACTGACAGTATCTTCTGTTGTGAACACTGCTGGAACTGTTACACTGCAGTATCTTCTGTTGTGAACACTGCTGGAACTGTTACACTGACAGTATCTTCTGTTGTGAACACTGCTGGAACTGTTACACTGACAGTATCTTCTGTTGTGAACACTGCTGGAACTGTTACACTGACAGTATCTTCTGTTGTGAACACTGCTGGAACTGTTATACTGACAGTGTCTTCTGTTGTGAACACTGCTGGAACTGTTATACTGACAGTATCTTCTGTTGTGAACACTGCTGGAACTGTTACACTGACAGTATCTTCTGTTGTGAACACTGATGGAACTGTTATACTGACAGTATCTCCTGTTGTGAACACTGCTGGAACTGTTATACTGACAGTATCTTCTGTTGTGAACACTGATGGAACTGTTATACTGACAGTATCTCCTGTTGTGAACACTGCTGGAACTGTTATACTGCAGTATCTTCTGTTGTGAACACTGCTGGAACTGTTACACTGACAGTATCTTCTGTTGTGAACACTGCTGGAACTGTTACACTGACAGTATCTTCTGTTGTGAACACTGCTGGAACTGTTACACTGACAGTATCTTGTTGTGAACACTGCTGGAACTGTTATACTGACAGTATCTTCTGTTGTGAACACTGCTGGAACTGTTACACTGACAGTATCTTCTGTTGTGAACACTGATGGAACTGTTACACTGACAGTATCTTCTGTTGTGAACAGTGCTGGAACTGTTACACTGACAGTATCTTCTGTTGTGAACACTGATGGAACTGTTACACTGACAGTATCTTCTGTTGTGAACACTGATGGAACTGTTACACTGACAGTATCTCCTGTAGTGAACAGTGCTGGAACTGTTACACTGACAGTATCTTCTGTTGTGAACACTGATGGAACTGTTACACTGACAGTATCTCCTGTTGTGAACACTGCTGGAACTGTTACACTGACAGTATCTTCTGTTGTGAACACTGCTGGAACTGTTACACTGACAGTATCTTCTGTTGTGAACACTGCTGGAATTGTTACACTGACAGTATCTTCTGTTGTGAACACTGCTGGAACTGTTACACTGACAGTATCTTCTGTTGTGAACACTGCTGGAACTGTTACACTGACAGTATCTTCTGTTGTGAACACTGCTGGAATTGTTACACTGACAGTATCTTCTGTTGTGAACACTGCTGGAACTGTTACACTGACAGTATCTCCTGTTGTGGACAGTGCTGGAACTGTTACACTGACAGTATCTTCTGTTGTGAACACTGCTGGAACTGTTACACTGACAGTATCTTCTGTTGTGAACACTGCTGGAACTGTTACACTGACAGTATCTCCTGTTGTGAACACTGCTGGAACTGTTACACTGACAGTATCTTCTGTTGTGAACACTGCTGGAACTGTTATACTGACAGTATCTTCTGTTGTGAACACTGCTGGAACTGTTACACTGACAGTATCTTCTGTTGTGAACACTGCTGGAACTGTTACACTGACAGTATCTCCTGTTGTGAACACTGCTGGAACTGCTACACTGACAGTATCTCCTGTTGTGAACACTGCTGGAACTGTTACACTGACAGTATCTTCTGTTGTGAACACTGCTGGAATTGTTACACTGACAGTATCTTCTGTTGTGAACACTGCTGGAACTGTTACACTGACAGTATCTCCTGTTGTGGACAGTGCTGGAACTGTTACACTGACAGTATCTTCTGTTGTGAACACTGCTGGAACTGTTACACTGACAGTATCTTCTGTTGTGAACACTGCTGGAACTGTTACACTGACAGTATCTCCTGTTGTGAACACTGCTGGAACTGTTACACTGACAGTATCTTCTGTTGTGAACACTGCTGGAACTGTTATACTGACAGTATCTTCTGTTGTGAACACTGCTGGAACTGTTACACTGACAGTATCTTCTGTTGTGAACACTGCTGGAACTGTTACACTGACAGTATCTTCTGTTGTGAACACTGCTGGAACTGTTACACTGACAGTATCTTCTGTTGTGAACACTGCTGGAACTGTTACACTGACAGTATCTTCTGTTGTGAACACTGCTGGAACTGTTACACTGACAGTATCTTCTGTTGTGAACACTGCTGGAACTGTTACACTGACAGTATCTTCTGTTGTGAACACTGCTGGAACTGTTACACTGACAGTATCTTCTGTTGTGAACACTGCTGGAACTGTTACACTGACAGTATCTTCTGTTGTGAACACTGCTGGAACTGTTACACTGACAGTATCTTCTGTTGTGAACACTGCTGGAACTGTTACACTGACAGTATCTTCTGTTGTGAACACTGATGGAACTTTTTTCATTAAAAGCTTCACACATCTTCTCCTCAGTTTTAATAAAACTCTCATCATTATTATTTACCATTTATTCTGTTTTAAGGTTTAGTTAAATTTTTACTCTGGAACGAAAGATTTGATCTTTCCTCTTGTTGCTGGAACTTTATCAAAATTTTTTGTTTCTCTCTCTTTTTTTCCATTTGTATATTCATTTTGGCGTGTGTGTGTGTGTGTGTGTGTGTGTGTGTGTGTGTGTGTGTGTGTGTGTCTATTTACATATACACAACTCAAACAAAGGAATTGCCTTACAAATATATACAATAACGTGTGTGTGCCTGTGTATTCCTGTGTGTGTGTGTGTGTGTGTGTGTGTGTGTGTGTGTTTGTATGTGTGTACTGGACCAAGTTTCAAAGCAAAATTACAGTTTATCACCAATAGCCTGATTGATCAGAGAGCAGGACACGATTAAGGGGACGGAGGATCGAGCCTCCATCACTCTGCTCAGAATAACCCCACACTGGTCTGAGGATGAGTGCTCTACAATGATTCATCACACTGATTCTTCTGAAGAGGGCCTCAATTTAAGGTCGACATATGCAATACCAACATCTTTTCTTATCTCTCGTAAAAAAAATTTGTAGTGAACTTGTATAGACAATATCCGGAGACTTTATATTGAAAATCGTAATGAAATTGAATGGGCTTCATGTACAGACTATCTTGATAGTCCTGGATAGTGCTGGGTGCTAGCCATAATAGTCAACTAACACCTATTTAATGCTACGTGAAGAGGGAAAGTAGGCGTGAGGAGGCTTGCCAAAATATTTAACAGCAGTGCCACCTCCTCCAGCTGCTTCAGCAGTAATAGCAGTAGCATCAGCAGCAGCAGCATTGATATTAGATGCTGCAGCAGTAGTGATATTAGCAGCAGCAGCAGAAGCAAGAGAAGCAGAAAATGCAACATCGATATTAGCTGTTCCTGCACTACTAGCAGTAACAGTAGTAGCAGCAGCAGCAGCAGCAGCAGCAGTGAAGGGCTAAGACTGACCTGGTCTAGGTCAGTTGCGGTGAAGGAAGCCAGTGGGTGACCCAGTGGTGTGTTCTCCGCCAGGGTCAAGTTGACCACACTGGTGACCAGGTGGGGGTCGTTGTCGTTGTCGTCTTCCAGCACGACCTTCACCCAGGTGTCGTCCATGTGGCTCTCGTCCCACCACCGTCGCTCCTCCTGTAGTTCCACACACAAAAAATAAGTTTATCTTGTGATTATGACTGAACTAAGAAAGAGGGCGATTTACTCTGTGTATTCGCTCCCTTGATCTGTCTATATCTAGGTTTTGTGTGTGTCTATGTATGTTCATGTCTATATGTTTATGTCTATGTCTCTCTCTCTCTCTCGCTCTCTCTCTGTTGCCCTTTCTTGCCCTCATTTTCTAGCCTTCCTCGCTCTATAACTTTCCCATCTTTCTAAATCAAAAGCATATCTGTTACAGATGCACCTGCCATCTGTAACAGATATGCTCCCAGCTGGGCAAGTTGATTACACCTGGATGTGACGCACTGACTTACTCTGAGACAGGCATCGCCCTGTAGTTCACAACTTCTGGTCTCCATCTCATTGTACTCAGGCGCCTCGGAAGCCTGAAGAAGCGACGGAGCTAGAGGTCAACTCCCCTTAAGAGACAGGAGGTATAGCTCAACCCTCCGAAGAGACCCAAGAGGTGAACTCCCAGGAGAATCAGCTCAACATTCAAGAAGACCTGGAGCTGGAACTTTGTCAGAAGACCAAAAGCTCAAGTGACTAAAACCCGCGTCAGGAAACACTTGTCCTGTTTGCTGACGAGTCTTACCTAATTTCGGCACCATTTAAGAAATCCTTCCAAATAATCTGTTTAGTTCTTGAGTAAACTTCAAGCATTAAGATGAGCGAGATGTTAATGTATTTTTTGAGAAATGGGTCATTAAACATATCGTAAAAAACTCCGTCATTACTTACGTCCTTGACTCGAGACTTCCAAGTGAGCCCGTGGTAGACCATCTGAAAAGACCCGCTGGCAAGCAGCACACGTGTAGCACCTCGTCACCCAAGATAAGCCAATCAAGAGGCCCAGGAGCTAGGGTTCAACTCACTACAGACTTACCTGGGACACACACACACACAGCTGGGACGCATACATTACCCCAGCGACAAGTCAGATTGAAAGAAAAAATGCGCTTCTCATATTCTTACAGCAACAAGGATGGAGGAGACACATATCCGCGAAAATCCTCTTGTTTTGTGCCAGATTATGAACCATAAAAAGTCTGGCCTCGGGGAGTCGAACATTGCGGAGGACACAACCGAAATTTAAGGAAAAACTAAAATGTCGTAGCTTGTTTTTTTTTTCTCGTCTCTTTTATTTAGTCTGTCGTATTTCACCTTCATTTTTCGGTGTTCATTTTTTTTAGATCTAATGGATTGACATTACTGTTTAGTTTTACCCATGTTTTGTTTATTATTTATTTTAGTATGTTATTTTTCCAGCCTCTCCTCGTTTTGCTTTTAAGATAACATTACTGCGTCTCCCTATTGTTGCAAGTCTATCACAAGCCTCCCATTCGTATTTTGTATGGGGTTTTCAAAATTTTTCTTCTGCACTTGTGATATGATTCTCAGTAATCTTGTTCAGATCCTGTTTTGTGGTGTTATTTAATATTTTATACCACCTTCTAATTTATAATGTTTTAAATAAAATATATAAAAAAACATCCATCTCTGTCTCTCTCTCACCTTGTCAGAAACCTGAACTCTGAAACTGAATCCCCGGCGCTGAAGCTGGTCCTCGAAGTCGAGCGTGTGAAGAACTTGCAGAGATCCACTGTAGTTCCTGGCTGCTACCACCGTGAATCTTTCCCATCCATATCCACTCCTCTCCACTACCTGCCACGGTAGTGGATGAGTGGAGAGACAAATGGACCGATTAGACTGCTATCCTCCGGCCTCCACCACAACAAAACACTTCACCAGAAGAATGAGAAGATGCGGTAGAGAAACTCGAGGTGGCATACCTTGAAAGCGAACTGGTTGGTAGTGTCTGGGTCTTGGAGTGTGAGGAGAGCCAAGGTGGTGTTAGGTGAAGCTGTCTCCTTCACCTTCACCTTCCACTCGCGGCGGGTGAACCGAGGACCCACGTCGTTCTCGTCTCCCAAAGACACAACGACCGTTCCTGTTCCTGTGCTCGTGGGAAGCGGGGAAAGGAAGGTCGTGGTTGGCATTGTGAGAGTCGTGAGGGAAAGGGGACGTACGTTTTGAAATACGTATTGTGCTTGAAATATGCATATGAAATATTAAAAAATAATGTATGTTGTGGATGAAAGGATGATGTTGAATTGAAGGATGTATATGCCTGGACGATATAAACAGTTCGCTGGGATGAGGCTGAGATTTTTCTCTGAGGTATTTCGTCTAACCTAAACATTAATCGTACATAGCATAAAGGAAAGTCTAAAGATTCATTTATAATGTTCATGATTCATTATTCAGTGGATGATTATCAAGGAGGGAGGCAAGTTGATGACTTCGGTACCACTTCTACTACCGAATGCTAGGAAAAAAAATGACCTGGGAACTTAACTCACAATACTGGTAAGATACACTGAATCCAAATGGCGTAATTCAACAAAAGTGAAGAAAAAAAAAACATTGCAGAGCAAGCTTTTATTGGAATGTTTGTCTAGAAATGTATCAACACAGTTCTGGTAAGATCATGTGAGGTTTAAGGTGACCATAGGATGAACAAGACTTGACCAACGACCTCCCAGCCAGGACTCACCTTTGAGGCCACCACCGTCAGAAGCCACAACTTGGATGACGAATGATGGTGTTTGTTCCCGATCCAGACAACACAAGGCCGTTCGTATGCTGCCAGAGAAACAAACACCAGTCAGACAGGCACACAGAGACAGACAGACGACGGACAGACAAACAGACACACATACAGAACGAGCTCTACTCTGATTAAAAATGGGTAACTGTTTACCTACAGAATTATATACAAAAAATTTTTTTGCTGTTTTAGCGAGGTAAAACAAATACTGAAGACTCAGACTGATGTTAAAACGAGATTAGGATATTTTTGAATTAGAGAATATAAACAGAAAAAAAAAATTATGCATTTCATGGAGCAGAGATAATCTGACAAGAACCAAAAAACACTTGGAGAATGAGAAAAGGTGGTGGGAGTAGGCTGGTTTGATATGAGGAGGAGGAGGAAGATTCACCTTCTCTGAGCATCAAGACACAGCTCTTGAAGGAACACGGAAGGAATAAGCCATTTATTATAGGGGGAGCACTAAACCCGTAGGGATTATACAACGCCTGTGGAGGGATGGGATGGAAGGCACTCAGGCTTAATTCAGGGAACTGGAGCACAGATCCAATTCCTTAGATCAAGAGCCCCTCACCAGCATCAAGGAACCTTCCTTAAGGGGAGAAATAACCCAAGAAACACTTGAATAGAGAAAATTGAAAGACTTTTTCCACGTGCCAACTTTTGGATCCCCGAATTAATATCTGATTTACTTGACTCTATCCACCTTAACAGATTCTGTAAACTCACTCACTCACTCTCTCACTTTCTCTCACTTTCTCTCACCTGCCAGTTACAGCATCAATAGAGAAGATGGGCCGCCCAGACTGCTCGTCGATAACATTCTTGTCGACAGAGTAGGTGATGACAGCGTTAGAGCTCTCACGAGGGTCGTCGTGGTCAGTGGCTACTACCCTCGTCACCTCCGTCCCTGTACAACAAACCAATATACGATAAATAAACAAAAACAAAACAGAGGATCGAACCGGGGTCTTCCGGGAATGACAGTCCCAACACTGTCATCCTGCTATTCCGCCTGTCAATGTGAAGGATTTACAGTAATATATATATATATATATAAGGGGTTACTACTACTGTGGGGTTTCAGGTATAATCTTGATGTTTCTCTCACCTGCCTCGGAGTTCTCCAAGACGCTGGCATCAATGATATCTTGAGGGAAGAATGGGGCGTTGTCGTTGATGTCCTTAACATTGACGTGCACCTGGGCGTGAGCCTCATGCACGCCGTCCGTAGCTGTCACCCATAGACGCCAGCGGGCACGTCCCCAGGGAGCGTCCCTGTCTAAAGGCTGTACGTTGGAGATAAGAAGAGGAAACATGCGCATTACATTAAATATTAGGATTTCGATATTATATATTCAAATGTATTCAGAAAAAAATATATCAATGTGAATATATATATATATATATATATATATATATATATATATATATATATATATATATATATATATATATATATATATATATATGTCGTGCCGAATAGGCAGAACTTGCGATCTTGGCTTAAATAGCAACGTTCATCTTGCCATACAGGACAAGTGAAAATTTGTGTATGCAATAATTTCGCCAAAATCATTCTGAACCTAACGAAAAAAATATATTTCACTTTGTTTGTTTAGTATTAAATTATTGTAAACAAATCTAAAATATATTTAGTTGGGTTAGGCTAAAATAAATTGAGCTTGTTATAATAAGGTTAGGTAAGTTTTCTAAGTTCCTTTTGGTGCAAAATTATAAATTTTTACATCAACATTAATGGAAAAAATATATCTTTAAATGTATAAGAGAAAATTTTAGAGACGACTTAATTTTAAATGAGTTCTTGCTAATTGACCAGTTTTACATATTCGGCTCGACATATATATATATATATATATATATATATATATATATATATATATATATATATATATATATATGCAAACAATCGCAGACGGGCGATCTTAACTATGCAGGACAAGCCACGGAAGGAGGGGGGGGGGTTGAAATCTTTAGCTCAAATACTTTCACACTTCTCAGTGCGTCATCAGGAGCTGTGCAATGTTGCAAGGGAGCAACCAAAGCAGGGAGAGAGATCTCAGAGTAGCGTAGGCGTCACTGGCCACGGTTACCCTTAGACTAAAGTCTATTTATTAAGTGTCTAAGGGTAGTCTAAGGGTAGCCGTAGCCAGTGACACCTACACTACTCTGAGATCTCTCTCCCTGCTTTGGTTGCTCCCTTGCAACATTGCACAGCTCCTGATGATGCACTGAGAAGTGTGAAAGTACTTGAGCTAAAGATTTCCACCCCCGCCGTGGCTAGTCCTGTATATATATATATATATATATATATATATATATATATATATATATATATATATATATATATATATATCGTGCCGAATAGGCAGAACTTGCGATCTTGGCTTAAATAACAACGTTCATCTTGCCATATAGGAGAAGTGAAAATTTGTGTATGCAATAATTTCGCCAAAATCATTCTGAACCTAACGAAAAAAATATATTTCATTGTGTTTGTTTAGTATTAAATTACTGTAAACAAATCTAAAATATATTTAGTTGGGTTAGGCTAAAATAAATTGTTCTTGTTATAATAAGGTTAGGTAAGTTTTCTAGGATACTTTTGGTGAAAAATTAAATTTTTTTACATTAACATTAATGAAAAATATATATCTTTAAACGTACAAGAGAAAATTATAGAAAGGACTTAATTTTAAAGGAGTTCTTGCTAATTAACCAGTTTTACATATTCGGCACGACATTATATATATATATATATATATATATATATATATATATATATATATATATATATATATATATATATATATATATATATATATATATATATATATATATATATATATATATATATATATATACTCACCCTCAGAAGGTAAATATGTCCTGTAGAAGGACTAATAAAGAAGGTAGCATTGGAGGATGGGTCTC
Source organism: Cherax quadricarinatus (assembly GCF_038502225.1). NCBI lineage: Eukaryota > Metazoa > Arthropoda > Malacostraca > Decapoda > Parastacidae > Cherax > Cherax quadricarinatus. The sequence continues at coordinate 61,369 of NC_091354.1, forward strand.
GGAGGTCGTCCCTGGAGTACGGGTGGAGGTCGTCGTCGTCCTCCCCAGCCAAGGAGTACACGAGACGACCCTCGTCACTCTCATCCCCATCCTGAGCCACCACCTGTGGGACGACCACACCACCTTAACTCACCTTGTATCACCTGGACGACCACATACCACCTGTAGTCTTCATAATAACAAGCTGGTAAAACTGATCACACAAATAACATAAAAGCTATATAAGAAACAAGGAGCACTGCAGCAGGCCTACTGGCCAATACTAAGCAAGTGATAGCACTGATAACATTGATAAAAGGGTGATAGCAGGGTGATAACTAGGTAATCACACTGATAACAGAGTGATAACATTAATAAGACTAGACTTTTTGACTAATCAGGGATTTCTAGATTAGACTTTTAATTAAAATTCAACTGAATCACGTCCTGAAGAAGTTGCTTCACATGAAGAAGAAGGAGATGAAGAAGAAGATGATGAAGAAGACGAAGATGAAGAAGAAGACGAAGACGAATTAAAACGAAGAAAGGGGTGGGAAGAAGATGGGGGAAAGAAGAAGATGGCTGGAAGTAAATGGAGGAAGATAAGTGGAAATAAGAGGCAATAGATAAGAAGGGGAAGAAGTTAACCAAAGAACAAGACAAGAAAGGGAGAACTGGGAAATAATATACGATAAAGTGGGAATAAACGAATTTTTGAACGAGAAAGAGGGAGAAAGGGAGACGAAAGGAAGAGCAGGAATGAAAGTCAATGTGGAAATTTCTCCAAAAGGGGTGAATAAAGAGGAAAGGAAAACTAGCAAAGTGGAAGAGGAGGGGAAGGGAGAAAGGGAGATTAGAAAAAGTAATTAAGGGAGACGAGATAGATAGAAAATACCCAAGATAATCCAGAACTACTCAAAATGACCTCCGATAACCCCAAAACGACTCAGGATAATCCAAATCTACCCAAATCTACCCAAGATCACCCAAGACGACCCAGAACTGACCTGCAGGATGGCCTTGGGGAGGTGTCTGTCGTCCTCCTCAGTGATCTGTGTCTCAAATACAGGTCGTGAGAAGGTGGGTGACAGATCGTTCACATCCTCCACCTTCACCACCACACGCCCGTACGCCCTCTCCTCTCCAGCCTCCGCCACGCCCACGACCTCGTACTGTAAGGAAGCAGTCATCACAAGTATAATAATAATAATAATAAAATTATTATTATTATTATTATTATTATTATTATTATTTATTTGTATATTAATAACAATATTGTTAAAAACAATGATAATAATAATAATAATAATAATAATAATAATAATAATAATAATAATAATAATAATAATGATAATAATAATAATAATAAATAATATTTAATTCTGTTTAAGTTACTCAGGAGAGTGATCATCATTTTGAATTTTCTGTGTAATGTTGCTGAAACGTGTCTACAAGACGGGTGAAACGTGTCTGCAACACGGGTGGAACGTGTTTACAACACGGGTGGAACGTGTCTACAACACGGATGGAACGTGTCTACAACACGGATGGAACGTGTCTACAACATGGGTGGAACGTGTCTACAACATGGGTGGAACGTGTCTACAACACGGATGGAACGTGTCTACAACATGGGTGGAACGTGTCTACAACATGGGTGGAACGTGTCTACAACACGGGTGGAACGTGTCTACAACACGGGTGGAACGTGTCTACAACACGGGTGGAACGTGTCTACAACACGGGTGGAACGTGTCTACAACACGGGTGGAACGTGTCTACAACGCGGGTGGAACGTGTCTACAACACGGGTGGAACGTGTCTACAAGACAGGTAGAACGTGTCTACAACACGGGTGGAACGTATTTACAACACGGATGGAACGTGTCTACAACACGGGTGGAACGTGTCTACAAGACAGGTAGAACGTGTCTACAACATGGGTGGAACGTATTTACAACACGGGTGGAACGTGTCTACAACACGGGTGGAACGTATTTACAACACTGGTGGAACGTATTTACAACACTGGTGGAACGTATTTACAACACGGATGGAACGTGTCTACAACACGGGTGGAACATATACTGGGTATCTTTATTGTACAGTGGGTATCTTTATGGTACACTGGGTATCTATATTACACAAACCAGTTCCTTGATCACTCCACTACAGAGAACAGTTCTTGAAACTTTATTTAACACAGAGAAATAATCTGAGGCATTTCACCTACTTGATGGTTTAGTGCAACGTTAATATAGTTCTGTAGTTCGTAGATTCAGGGACCTCCACACCTACATTTCTAAACACCAACAAGTCAGCAAGATGAACTTGTACAGCGCCTGTACTTTACACAGAAATTTCAACAATTAGTTTATTAACTGTGAGGGATAGTGAGTCAGTAAGAAGGAAGACAACAGTCAGATGTAAGATCCTGGCATCTCTGTTTGTGACTCAATAAAGCCTACTGTGTGGGAGAAACGTTGTCAATATAAGATTACATTATTCTGTATTTGTGAAATCTGGGCGGGTTTGTAAGTTGAAACAGCAGGGACACAAATTTGCTTGAAAGTATAAAACAAGTTATGGATGAATGCTGGGGCATTCTGACTTATCAGGGAAGGGTTGAGTGAATGTTGGGGCATTCTGACCAGTCAAGTGAATGGGTTGGCGCCATCATGAGCGTTATGACTCCAGACTTTCTCTGTAGCCAACACCTGGTTCAAGTCAAGTCATTAGCTATCCTGGCTTGCCAGCGAACTAGTTTGAGTTAGTTACTGAGCAAAGTCGTTTGTAAGTTGAAACACGAGCAGGTTAAAACAAGAAGAACATAGTATAACGACCGAGAAAAGTCAGTTTTAATGGGACAGAGATAGTGTGTGCCCAGACTCAAGTCCTGGAGGTGGGACGTACAGTACCTGCACTCTGAAGGAGTGGAGATATATTACAGTTTTTTTAATTGTAGTACAGGCACGCCTCTGGCAAGACAGTAATGGAGTAAATGAAAATGAAAGTGTTTCTTCTTTCTCGGGTCACCCTACCTTGGTGGGTATTACGAACACAGGTAATGAATGGCCTGTGACCTGGTCGTAATGGCCTGTGACCTGGTCGTAATGGACTGTGACCTGGTCGTAATGGCCTGTGACCTGGTCGTAATGGCCTGTGATCTGGTCGTAATGGGTTTCGGAGCATAGCAAACTCAGCAGTTAGACTATAACTTGTATTCCCTTCACCAGATATAATTTGCCAGATATATACGAGTATGTACACTTATGTACACTATGTACAGAGATTGAATAGTAAGTGTACCACACGACGGTGACAGAATGGCAAAAGCAAAAGCCAGAGAGAGAGCACCGTACTCAACCAGCAGGTAGGCAAGTCTGGCAGATACTGACCGCCAGTGAAATAACATTGGCTCCGCATTTGGCGGGCTCGTCTGTGATTGGTCAATGAACCAAGGTACTGATTTAACGACGGGTACCTTAATAATCGTCAAACCCTTAGCACCCGGTTCGCTAGTTGGGAGGCAGCCTACATGGGAGTGTAACGTACTCTTTGCATGCCACAGTGGGAAACAGCTGATGTGTTAATACATGTACTCACCTAGTTGTGTTTGCAGGAGTTGAGTCACAGCTCCTGTGTGTGTGTGTGTGTGTGTGTGTGTGTGTGTGTGTGTGTACATGGATGCTATATCTAGAGAAAGAGAGAGAGAGAAAGAGAGAGCGAGAGAGAGAGAGAGAGAGAGAGAGAGAGAGAGAGAGAGAGAGAGAGAGAGAGAGAGAGAGAGAGAGAGAGAGAGAGAGAGAGAGAGAGATTCCTTTATAAACATTCCTTCCCCCTGAGCTGCACAAAACAACTATATAATTAATAAACACTAGGACCGGTCAAACAAACAATGTTTATCAAACATTCAGCCGAGCCTCCCCTTTATTTTTTTAAAATCTCCCGTGTAAACATCAGACATTTAAGTACATCATTTATTAACAATTGCTAGACCCTCTCCCCCGCCCACCTGCCTTAAAAAACATGGTTAAATTACGTCAAGCATATGTAATTGCTTAATTTTTTTATTGTTACCCCTGAAGTTTGTTGAATTTAAAGGGAATTGTTGTTAAGGGGTTTAAAGTCTATCAGTAGAGAGACTTTAATCCCCTTAATGAAGAGGAAAACAAGAATGAAGAATTTAGAATCACTCTGGAGGGCAGGAAGGACCTGGTATCGCAGGAGGTTACTGACCTGACTCTTGACTTCGTAGTCAAGTGGAGAGGTGAGTGTGAGTTGACCAGTGTGGGCGTCTATGTGGAAGAGGCCGCCTACGCCCCCGCCCAGTAAGCTGTACACCACGCCCATCACTGACACACAAATGTAATGTATTACTATCAAATGACACAACTAAGTACAATTTAAAATAAATGAACCATAATATACACTGCTATGATTATATATATATATATATATATATATATATATATATATATATATATATATATATATATATATATATATATATATATATATATATATATATATATATAGGAAGGAAGGAAGGAAGGAAGGAGGGGCAGGAGTCATTGCCAGAAGTGTTAAAATGAGAGTAGAGGAGGTAAATAAAGATTCGATGACTTGGGGCTTGAGCATCCAACAGGCTTATACGAGCGTGTTAAATCAATGCCAGCTGGTTATTATGACTTTCTGTTGGAGTGTAAGTAAGGTAACATTTACGAAGGGATTCATGGGGAAACCAGTTAGCCGGACTTGAGTCCTGGAGGCCGAAGTGCCTGCACTCTGAAGGAGGGATGGGAATGTTGCAGTGTGGAGGAGAGGTGTTAGGGTTCCTGGGGAGGGTTGTGAAGGAAAAAGAAGAGAAAGAAAAGGGGGAGAAAGAGAAATACTCACTGGTTGTGTTAGAGGCTGCGTGGAGGGTAAGCAGGTGTAGAGGAGTTACGGTATTCTCTTCAACACAGACCTCAGCTCGTGGCGGTGTGAAGGTCAGTGTGCCTCGACCCACCAGCTGTGTCACTGTAAAACACAGACACATAACAGCTGTGTCACTGTCAGACTTGCACCTAATATAAGGTAAAAAAAAAATATGAAGACTGAATGAAGAATGGAGAGCTAGAGGAGACATGATTACGACATACAAAATACTTGGGGATACGGACGAGTGACTCGAGACACACGGGGATACACACTCAGATACACGGAGGTACACATTCAGATACACGGGGATACACATTCAGATACACGGAGATACACACTCAGATACACGGAGATACACATTCAGATACACGGAGATACACATTCAGATACACGGGGATGCACACTCAAGACACACGGAGATACACACTCAGATACACGGAGATACACATTCAGATACACGGAGATACACACTCAGATACACGGAGATACACATTCAGATACACGGAGATACACACTCAGATACACGGAGATACACACTCAAGACACACGGAGATACACACTCAGATACACGGAGATACACACTCAAGACACACGGAGATACACACTCAAGACACACGGAGATACACACTCAAGACACACGGAGATACACACTCAGATACACGGAGATACACACTCAGATACACGGAGATACACATTCAGATACACGGGGATGCACACTCAAGACACACGGAGATACACACTCAGATACACGGAGATACACACTCAAGACACACGGAGATACACACTCAGATACACGGAGATACACACTCAAGACACACGGAGATACACACTCAAGACACACGGAGATACACACTCAAGACACACGGAGATACACACTCAGATACACGGAGATACACACTCAAGACACACGGAGATACACACTCAAGACACACGGAGATACACACTCAAGACACACGGAGATACACACTCAAGACACACGGAGATACACACTCAAGACACACGGAGATACACACTCAGATACACGGAGATACACACTCAAGACACACGGAGATACACACTCAAGACACACGGAGATACACACTCAAGACACACGGAGATACACACTCAAGACACACGGAGATACACACTCAAGACACACAGAGATACACACTCAAGACACACGGAGATACACACTCAAGACACACGGAGATACACACTCAAGACACACGGAGATACACACTCAAGACACACGGAGATACACACTCAAGACACACGGAGATACACACTCAGATACACGGAGATACACACTCAGATACACGGAGATACACACTCAAGACACACGGAGATACACACTCAAGACACACGGAGATACACACTCAAGACACACGGAGATACACACTCAAGACACACGGAGATACACACTCAAGACACACGGAGATACACACTCAAGACACACGGAGATACACACTCAAGACACACGGAGATACACACTCAGATACACGGAGATACACACTCAAGACACACGGAGATACACACTCAAGACACACGGAGATACACACTCAAGACACACGGAGATACACACTCAAGACACACGGAGATACACACTCAGATACACGGAGATACACACTCAGATACACGGAGATACACACTCAGATACACGGAGATACACACTCAGATACACGGAGATACACACTCAGATACACGGAGATACACACTCAGATACACGGAGATACACACTCAAGACACACGGAGATACACACTCAGATACACGGAGATACACACTCAGATACACGGAGATACACACTCTAGACACACGGAGATACACACTCAGATACACGGAGATACACACTCAGATACACGGAGATACACACTCAGATACACGGAGATACACACTCAGATACACGGAGATACACACTCAGATACACGGAGATACACACTCAGATACACGGAGATACACACTCAGATACACGGGGATGCACACTCAGATACACGGAGATACACACTCAGATACACGGAGATACACACTCAGATACACGGAGATACACACTCAAGACACACGGAGATACACACTCAGATACACGGAGATACACACTCAGATACACGGAGATACACACTCAGATACACGGAGATACACACTCAAGACACACGGAGATACACACTCAGATACACGGAGATACACACTCAGATACACGGAGATACACACTCAGATACACGGAGATACACACTCAGATACACGGAGATACACACTCAGATACACGGAGATACACACTCAGATACACGGAGATACACACTCAGATACACGGGGATGCACACTCAAGACACACGGAGATACACACTCAAGACACACGGAGATACACACTCAAGACACACGGAGATACACACTCAAGACACACGGAGATACACACTCAAGACACACGGAGATACACACTCAGATACACGGAGATACACACTCAAGACACACGGAGATACACACTCAAGACACACGGAGATACACACTCAAGACACACGGAGATACACACTCAGACACACGGAGATACACACTCAAGACACACGGAGATACACACTCAAGACACACGGAGATACACACTCAAGACACACGGAGATACACACTCAAGACACACGGAGATACACACTCAAGACACACGGAGATACACACTCAGATACACGGAGATACACACTCAAGACACACGGAGATACACACTCAGATACACGGAGATACACACTCAAGACACACGGAGATACACACTCAAGACACACGGAGATACACACTCAGATACACGGAGATACACACTCAAGACACACGGAGATACACACTCAAGACACACGGAGATACACACTCAAGACACACGGAGATACACACTCAAGACACACGGAGATACACACTCAAGACACACGGAGATACACACTCAGACACACGGAGATACACACTCAGACACACGGAGATACACACTCAAGACACACGGAGATACACACTCAAGACACACGGAGATACACACTCAAGACACACGGAGATACACACTCAAGACACACGGAGATACACACTCAAGACACACGGAGATACACACTCAAGACACACGGAGATACACACTCAAGACACACGGAGATACACACTCAAGACACACGGAGATACACACTCAAGACACACGGAGATACACACTCAAGACACACGGAGATACACACTCAAGACACACGGAGATACACACTCAAGACACACGGAGATACACACTCAAGACACACGGAGATACACACTCAAGACACACGGAGATACACACTCAAGACACACGGAGATACACACTCAAGACACACGGAGATACACACTCAAGACACACGGAGATACACACTCAAGACACACGGAGATACACACTCAAGACACACGGAGATACACACTCAAGACACACGGAGATACACACTCAAGACACACGGAGATACACACTCAGATACACGGAGATACACACTCAAGACACACGGAGATACACACTCAAGACACACGGAGATACACACTCAGATACACGGAGATACACACTCAAGACACACGGAGATACACACTCAGATACACGGAGATACACACTCAGACACACGGGGATACACACTCAGACACACGGAGATACACACTCAGATACACGGAGATACACACTCAAGACACACGGAGATACACACTCAGATACACGGAGATACACACTCAAGACACACGGAGATACACACTCAGATACACGGAGATACACACTCAGACACACGGAGATACACACTCAGATATACGGAGATACACACTCAGATACACGGAGATACACACTCAGACACACGGGGATACACACTCAGACACACGGAGATACACACTCAGATACACGGAGATACACACTCAAGACACACGGGGATACACACTCAGATACACGGAGATACACACTCAAGACACACGGAGATACACACTCAGATACACGGAGATACACACTCAAGACACACGGAGATACACACTCAGATACACGGAGATACACACTCAAGACACACGGGGATACACACTCAGATACACGGAGATACACACTCAGACACACGGAGATACACACTCAGATACACGGAGATACACACTCAAGACACACGGGGATACACACTCAGATACACGGAGATACACACTCAAGACACACGGAGATACACACTCAGATATACGGAGATACACACTCAGATACACGGAGATACACACTCAGACACACGGGGATACACACTCAGACACACGGAGATACACACTCAGATACACGGAGATACACACTCAAGACACACGGAGATACACACTCAAGACACACGGAGATACACACTCAGATACACGGAGATACACACTCAGACACACGGGGATACACACTCAGATACACGGAGATACACACTCAAGACACACGGAGATACACACTCAGATACACGGAGATACACACTCAAGACACACGGAGATACACACTCAGATACACGGAGATACACACTCAGACACACGGGGATACACACTCAGACACACGGAGATACACACTCAGATACACGGAGATACACACTCAAGACACACGGAGATACACACTCAGATACACGGAGATACACACTCAAGACACACGGAGATACACACTCAGATACACGGAGATACACACTCATAAACACGTGGATACAAACTAAGACACACGGAGATACACACTCAGATACACGGAGATACACACTCAAGACACACGGAGATACACACTCAGATACACGGAGATACACACTCAAGACACACGGAGATACACACTCAGATACACGGAGATACACACTCAAGACACACGGAGATACACACTCAGATACACGGAGATACACACTCAAGACACACGGAGATACACACTCAAGACACACGGAGATACACACTCAGATACACGGAGATACACACTCAAGACACACGGAGATACACACTCAGATACACGGAGATACACACTCAAGACACACGGAGATACACACTCAAGACACACGGAGATACACACTCAGACACACGGAGATACACACTCAAGACACACGGAGATACACACTCAAGACACACGGAGATACACACTCAGACACACGGAGATACACACTCAAGACACACGGAGATACACACTCAAGACACACGGAGATACACACTCAGACACACGGAGATACACACTCAAGACACACGGAGATACACACTCAAGACACACGGAGATACACACTCAAGACACACGGAGATACACACTCAAGACACACGGAGATACACACTCAAGACACACGGAGATACACGCTCAAGACACACGGAGATACACACTCTAGACACACGGAGATACACACTCAAGACACACGGAGATACACACTCAAGACACACGGAGATACACACTCAGACACACGGAGATACACACTCAGACACACGGAGATACACACTCAAGACACACGGAGATACACACTCAAGACACACGGAGATACACACTCAAGACACACGGAGATACACACTCAAGACACACGGAGATACACACTCAAGACACACGGAGATACACACTCAAGACACACGGAGATACACACTCAGACACACGGAGATACACACTCAGACACACGGAGATACACACTCAAGACACACGGAGATACACACTCAAGACACACGGAGATACACACTCAGACACACGGAGATACACACTCAGACACACGGAGATACACACTCAAGACACACGGAGATACACACTCAAGACACACGGAGATACACACTCAGACACACGGAGATACACACTCAGACACACGGAGATACACACTCAAGACACACGGAGATACACACTCAAGACACACGGAGATACACACTCAGACACACGGAGATACACACTCAAGACACACGGAGATACACACTCAAGACACACGGAGATACACACTCAAGACACACGGAGATACACACTCAAGACACACGGAGATACACACTCAGACACACGGAGATACACACTCAAGACACACGGAGATACACACTCAAGACACACGGAGATACACACTCAGACACACGGAGATACACACTCAAGACACACGGAGATACACACTCAAGACACACGGAGATACACACTCAAGACACACGGAGATACACACTCAGACACACGGAGATACACACTCAAGACACACGGAGATACACACTCAAGACACACGGAGATACACACTCAGACACACGGAGATACACACTCAAGACACACGGAGATACACACTCAAGACACACGGAGATACACACTCAAGACACACGGAGATACACACTCAAGACACACGGAGATACACACTCAAGACACACGGAGATACACACTCAAGACACACGGAGATACACACTCTAGACACACGGAGATACACACTCAGACACACGGAGATACACACTCAAGACACACGGAGATACACACTCAAGACACACGGAGATACACACTCAGACACACGGAGATACACACTCAGACTTACCATTAGTGATCTGTTCTCCCAGTGGGATAAGCAGAGGCATCAGAACATTGACAGCCATACTGAAGACCAGCCCACGCCCGCACGCCCGCGTACACGCCCACGTCTGTGCACACGCCTGCTCACGCCCACCCTCTACAACCATGCGTCAGCTGCAACGAGAGAAACTGATGTGAAACACATCATTGAAAGTGTAAATTAATAATACAAGGTAAAATAGCTTGTAAAAACTGTATTTCGAAAATAGTCAAAATTCTCGAAATTTTGAAAATATCACCAAATTAGATGATATTCGTCTTATGAACTTTGAAAAGTCGATGGTTGCGAAAATTATTTTGAGGAAAAATATAATACATACCACTATAATAATAATAATAATAATAATAATAATAATAATAATAATAATAATAATAATAATAATAATAATAATAAAGAGAGCAGTATAAGTCTATAGTAACATTAGCATAAAATCACTCAAAATGCAAAATACATCTTCTCTAGAACATATAATAATTTTTTTTTAGATTTGTCAGTGTACGTATAGATACAATGAGAGGTTTGTTACAGTGTATAGACACGACCTTCCATCATGACTGAGGTACTGATCACCTTCCATCATGACTGAGGTACTGACCACCTTCCATCATGACTGAGGTACTGACCACCTTCCATCATGACTGAGGTACTGACCACCTTCCATCATGACTGAGGGACTGACCACCTTCCATCAAGACTGAGGTACTGACCACCTTCCATCAAGACTGAGGTACTGACCACCTTCCATCAAGACTGAGGTACTGACCACCTTCCATCAAGACTGAGGTACTGACCACCTTCCATCATGACTGAGGTACTGACCACCTTCCATCATGACTGAGGTACTGATCACCTTCCATCATGACTGAGGTACTGACCACCTTCCATCATGACTGAGGTACTGACCACCTTCCATCATGACTGAGGTACTGATCACCTTCCATCATGACTGAGGTACTGACCACCTTCCATCATGACTGAGGTACTGATCACCTTCCATCATGACTGAGGTACTGACCACCTTCCATCAAGACTGAGGTACTGACCACCTTCCATCATGACTGAGGTACTGACCACCTTCCATCATGACTGAGGTACTGACCACCTTCCATCATGACTGAGGTACTGATCACCTTCCATCAAGACTGAGGTACTGATCACCTTCCATCATGACTGAGGTACTGACCACCTTCCATCAAGACTGAGGTACTGATCACCTTCCATCATGACTGAGGTACTGACCACCTTCCATCATGACTGAGGTACTGATCACCTTCCATCATGACTGAGGTACTGACCACCTTCCATCAAGACTGAGGTACTGACCACCTTCCATCATGACTGAGGTACTGACCACCTTTCATCATGACTGAGGTACTGATCACCTTCCATCAAGACTGAGGTACTGATCACCTTCCATCATGACTGAGGTACTGACCACCTTCCATCATGACTGAGGTACTGATCACCTTCCATCAAGACTGAGGTACTGATCACCTTCCATCATGACTGAGGTACTGACCACCTTCCATCAAGACTGAGGTACTGATCACCTTCCATCATGACTGAGAGACTGACCACCTTCCATCTAGTCTACATGACTGAGGTACTGACCACCTTCCATCTAGTCTACATGACTGAGGTACTGACCACCTTCCATCTAGTCTACATGACTGAGGTACTGACCACCTTCCATCATGACTGAGGTACTGACCACCTTTCATCATGACTGAGGTACTGATCACCTTCCATCAAGACTGAGGTACTGATCACCTTCCATCATGACTGAGGTACTGACCACCTTCCATCATGACTGAGGTACTGACCACCTTCCATCATGACTGAGGTACTGATCACCTTCCATCATGACTGAGGTACTGACCACCTTCCATCATGACTGAGGTACTGATCACCTTCCATCATGACTGAGGTACTGACCACCTTCCATCAAGACTGAGGTACTGACCACCTTCCATCATGACGGAGGTACTGACCACCTTCCATCATGACTGAGGTACTGACCACCTTCCATCATGACTGAGGTACTGATCACCTTCCATCATGACTGAGGTACTGACCACCTTCCATCATGACTGAGGTACTGACCACCTTCCATCATGACTGAGGTACTGACCACCTTCCATCATGACTGAGGTACTGATCACCTTCCATCATGACTGAGGTACTGATCACCTTCCATCATGACTGAGGTACTGATCACCTTCCATCATGACTGAGGTACTGACCACCTTCCATCATGACGGAGGTACTGACCACCTTCCATCATGACTGAGGTACTGACCACCTTCCATCATGACGGAGGTACTGACCACCTTCCATCATGACTGAGGTACTGACCACCTTCCATCATGACTGAGGTACTGACCACCTTCCATCATGACTGAGGTACTGACCACCTTCCATCATGACTGAGGTACTGATCACCTTCCATCATGACTGAGGTACTGACCACCTTCCATCATGACTGAGGTACTGATCACCTTCCATCATGACTGAGGTACTGATCACCTTCCATCATGACTGAGGTACTGATCACCTTCCATCATGACTGAGGTACTGACCACCTTCCATCATGACTGAGGTACTGATCACCTTCCATCATGACTGAGGTACTGACCACCTTCCATCATGACTGAGGTACTGACCACCTTCCATCATGACTGAGGTACTGACCACCTTCCATCATGACTGAGGAAGCTGACCACCTTCCATCATGACTGAGGTACTGACCACCTTCCATCATGACTGAGGTACTGATCACCTTCCATCATGACTGAGGTACTGATCACCTTCCATCATGACTGAGGTACTGATCACCTTCCATCATGACTGAGGTACTGACCACCTTCCATCTAGTCTACATGACTGAGGTACTGACCACCTTCCATCTAGTCTACATGACTGAGGTACTGACCACCTTCCATCTAGTCTACATGACTGAGGTACTGACCACCTTCCATCTAGTCTACATGACTGAGGTACTGACCACCTTCCATCTAGTCTACATGACTGAGGTACTGACCACCTTCCATCATGACTGAGGTACTGACCACCTTCCATCAAGACTGAGGTACTGACCACCTTCCATCATGACTGAGGTACTGACCACCTTCCATCATGACTGAGGTACTGACCACCTTCCATCAAGACTGAGGTACTGACCATCTTCCATCAAGACTGAGGTACTGACCACCTTCCATCAAGACTGAGGTACTGACCACCTTCCATCAAGACTGAGGTACTGACCACCTTCCATCAAGACTGAGGTACTGACCACCTTCCATCAAGACTGAGGTACTGACCACCTTCCATCATGACTGAGGTACTGACCACCTTCCATCAAGACTGAGGTACTGATCACCTTCCATCATGACTGAGGTACTGACCACCTTCCATCAAGAATGAGGTACTGACCACCTTCCATCAAGACTGAGGTACTGACCACCTTCCATCAAGACTGAGGTACTGACCACCTTCCATCAAGACTGAGGTACTGACCACCTTCCATCATGACTGAGGTACTGACCACCTTCCATCAAGACTGAGGTACTGATCACCTTCCATCATGACTGAGGTACTGACCACCTTCCATCATGACTGAGGTACTGATCACCTTCCATCATGACTGAGGTACTGACCACCTTCCATCATGACTGAGGTACTGATCACCTTCCATCATGACTGAGGTACTGATCACCTTCCATCATGACTGAGGTACTGATCACCTTCCATCATGACTGAGGTACTGACCACCTTCCATCATGACTGAGGTACTGATCACCTTCCATCATGACTGAGGTACTGACCACCTTCCATCATGACTGAGGTACTGACCACCTTCCATCATGACTGAGGTACTGACCACCTTCCATCATGACTGAGGAAGCTGACCACCTTCCATCATGACTGAGGTACTGACCACCTTCCATCATGACTGAGGTACTGATCACCTTCCATCATGACTGAGGTACTGATCACCTTCCATCATGACTGAGGTACTGATCACCTTCCATCATGACTGAGGTACTGACCACCTTCCATCTAGTCTACATGACTGAGGTACTGACCACCTTCCATCTAGTCTACATGACTGAGGTACTGACCACCTTCCATCTAGTCTACATGACTGAGGTACTGACCACCTTCCATCTAGTCTACATGACTGAGGTACTGACCACCTTCCATCTAGTCTACATGACTGAGGTACTGACCACCTTCCATCATGACTGAGGTACTGACCACCTTCCATCAAGACTGAGGAACTGACCACCTTCCATCATGACTGAGGTACTGACCACCTTCCATCATGACTGAGGTACTGACCACCTTCCATCAAGACTGAGGTACTGACCATCTTCCATCAAGACTGAGGTACTGACCACCTTCCATCAAGACTGAGGTACTGACCACCTTCCATCAAGACTGAGGTACTGACCACCTTCCATCAAGACTGAGGTACTGACCACCTTCCATCAAGACTGAGGTACTGACCACCTTCCATCATGACTGAGGTACTGACCACCTTCCATCAAGACTGAGGTACTGACCACCTTCCATCAAGACTGAGGTACTGACCACCTTCCATCAAGACTGAGGTACTGACCACCTTCCATCAAGACTGAGGTACTGACCACCTTCCATCAAGACTGAGGTACTGACCACCTTCCATCATGACTGACCACCTTCCATCTAGTCTACATGACTGAGGTACTGACCACCTTCCATCAACTGACTGAGGTACTGACCACCTTCCATCAAGACTGAGGTACTGACCACCTTCCATCAAGACTGAGGTACTGACCACCTTCCATCAAGACTGAGGTACTGACCACCTTCCATCAAGACTGAGGTACTGACTGAGGTACTGACCACCTTCCATCAAGACTGAGGTACTGACCACCTTCCATCATGACTGAGGTACTGACCACCTTCCATCAAGACTGAGGTACTGACCACCTTCCATCAAGACTGAGGTACTGACCACCTTCCATCAAGACTGAGGTACTGACCACCTTCCATCAAGACTGAGGTACTGACCACCACCCTTTAAGACTGAGGGACTCGCCACCAGTAAACAGTATTGCCAGTAAAGCGTAAACACAAGAGTGCATACGGAATGTGTTGCCATGCCAGACAATGTTACCAGAGGCGTAAATCATC
>NC_091354.1:82880-102880 GCF_038502225.1 Cherax quadricarinatus
AGCGGTGATAAAAGGCCGTCTTACGTACAAGGATCGCATCATTAGGTGTCCCGTAGCCCGGTTCCTAGCTTACTCAGCCCACACACTGAGGGTCGTGGTTCGATACCCGGTAAGGGTGGTAACATTAGGACGTGTTTCCTTAAGACAACTGCTGTCCCTGTTCACCTAGCAGTAAAATAAGTACCTGGGTGTCAGTTGACTGGTGTGGGTCGCATCCTGGGGACAAAATTGGCCTAATTTGCCTGAAATGCTCTGGAGAACAAGGGGCTTTCTATATAGCGATATGTCATTGATGTTAACTATGGTATGTATAAGTTGTATCATGTACTTGGAGAAATAAAGATTATTATTATTATTATTATTATTATTATTATTATTACTATTATTATTATTATTATTATTATTATTATTATTATTATTATTATTATTATTATTACTATTATTATTATTATTATTATTACTATTATTTGAATTTATCGAGGGAAGCCACAACACCGTGGCTGGACCAACACACCACTGACTCACAACACCGTGGCTGGACCAACACACCACTGACTCACAACACCGTGGCTGGACCAACACACCACTGACTCACAACACCGTGGCTGGACCAACACACCACTGACTCACAACACCGTGGCTGGACCAGCACACCACTGACTCACAACACCGTGGCTGGACCAACACACCACTGACTCACAACACCGTGGCTGGACCAACACACCACTGACTCACAACACCGTGGCTGGACCAACACACCACTGACTCACAACACCGTGGCTGGACCAACACACCACTGACTCACAACATCGTGGCTGGACCAACACACCACTGACTCACAACACCGTGGCTGGACCAACACACCACTGACTCACAACATCGTGGCTGGACCAACACACCACTGACTCACAACACCGTGGCTGGACCAACACACCACTGACTCACAACATCGTGGCTGGACCAACACACCACTGACTCACAACATCGTGGCTGGACCAACACACCACTGACTCACAACACCGTGGCTGGACCAACACACCACTGACTCACAACACCGTGGCTGGACCAACAAACCACTGACTCACAACACCGTGGCTGGACCAACACACCACTGACTCACAACACCGTGGCTGGACCAACACACCACTGACTCACAACATCGTGGCTGGACCAACACACCACTGACTCACAACACCGTGGCTGGACCAACACACCACTGACTCACAACACCGTGGCTGGACCAACACACCACTGACTCACAACACCGTGGCTGGACCAACACACCACTGACTCACAACACCGTGGCTGGACCAACACACCACTGACCCACACGTGCCATCTATTACTTTCAGTAAGTTTATTTAGGTACAGGTACACATAATTACAATTATCATACACAGTAACGATAAAATACCACAAGTATCTAATTTACCAACTAATTTATCAGCGTATCTAATTTATCAACTTATCGGTTCTCTGAATCATTTATCTATATCCAAGAAACTCGTATCCCTTTAAACGATCAAAAAACACTTGGTCATCTTTACAGACGAGTGACAGACTATCTAATGATTCCTTATTATGCGATATCACTCCGGGAAAAATCGGAAAAACCTTTCAAAATTGCTGAAAGTAAGAGGGAACTAGTTTCAGATGCGCACACCCAGCTGTTACCAAATCGAAAAAAATATTTCCTTTCATCTATTTTCACAAATTAGAGCATCAGTTATTGCGTCTTGAACCATTTACTGAACGTCAATTTGATTAGTAAAGATTGAGATTCAATAAGACAATATAAGCCATGCATGCTTTTAAAAGGGCATACAAAAGAGAAATATACCCGGCTTGTTAATAGCAACCTGTGTACATGTGCGAAGTAAATAAGTTTATTCAGGTATACACAAATACATAGCATACATAGCAGCATATATGGCAGGATATATATACACAGGATGCATATATACTAAATGTTGTAAAGAGTTTTTATGAGGATAGTGAGGCTCAGGTTAGGGTGTGTAGAAGAGAGGGAGAATACTTCCCGGTAAAAGTAGGTCTTAGACAGGGATGTGTAATGTCACCATGGTTGTTTAATATATTTATAGATGGGGTTGTAAAAGAAGTAAATGCTAGGGTGTCCGGGAGAGGGGTGGGATTAAATTATGGGGAATTAAATACAAAATGGGAAGTGACACAGTTACTTTTTGCTGATGATACTGTGCTTATGGGAGATTCTAAAGAAAAATTGCAAAGGTTAGTGGATGAGTTTGGGAATGTGTGTAAAGGTAGAAAGTTGAAAGTGAACATAGAAAAGAGTAATGTGATGAGGGTATCAAATGATTTAGATAAAGAAAAATTGGATATCAAATTGGGGAGGAGGAGTATGGAAGAAGTGAATGTTTTCAGATATTTGGGAGTTGACGTGTCGGCGGATGGATTTATGAAGGATGAGGTTAATCATAGAATTGATGAGGTAAAAAGGTGAGTGGTGCGTTGAGGTATATGTGGAGTCAAAAAACGTTATCTATGGAGGCAAAGAAGGGAATGTATGAAAGTCTAGTAGTACCAACACTCTTATATGGGTGTGAAGCTTGGGTTGTAAATGCTGCAGCGAGGAGGTGGTTGGAGGCAGTGGAGATTTCCTGTCTAAGGGCAATGTGTGGTGTAAATATTATGCAGAAAATTCGTAGTGTGGAAATTGGGAGGGCGTGTGGAGTTACTAAAAGTATTAGTCGGAGGGCTGAAGAGGGGTTGTTGAGGTGGTTTGGTCATTTAGAGAGAATGGATCAAAATAGAATGACTTGGAGAACGTATAAATCTGTAGAGGAAGGAAGGTGGGTTATGGGTGGGCCCCGAAAAAGGTTGGAGGGAGGGGGTAAAGGAGGTTTTGTGGGCGAGGGATTTGGACTTCCAGCAAGCTTGCGTGAGCGTGTTCGATAGGAGTGAATGGAGACGAATGGTATTTGGGACCTGACGAGCTGTTGTAGTGTGAGCAGGGTAATATTTAGTGAAGGGATTCAGGGAAACCGGTTAGCCGGACTTGAGTCCTGGAAATAGGAAGTACAATGCCTGCACTTTAAAGGGGGGGTTTGGGATATTGGCAGTTTGGAGGGACGTCTAAACTGTCATATCTGAGCGCCTCTGTAAAGACATTGATTATGTGAATGATTGTGAAAGTGCTGAATGATGAAAGTTTTTTGTTTCTTTTTGGGTCACCCTGCCTCGGTGGGAAACGGCCAACGTGTTAATATATATATATATATATATATATATATATATATATATATATATATATATATATATATATATATATATATATATATATACTGATAGGAATAAGCTTCTCAGCGTGTATATGCTGATAGTTGCCCTTAATCCCTGTCTTAGGGATTAGAGTATTCTTGTCTGGCGATGGAAAGGTTAATTGCAGCCTTAATGACCGTAGTGAAATCGATAGGCTTTAAAAAAGAAAACATTAGCTAGTAGCGTCAGGATGGCTATCAGCGAGGCCGCAACCAAGAGAAAAAAAAATGACTATCAGCGGGTCGCACGAGAAATATCGCAATCTGGCACCGAGTACCACGACCGCCAGAGGCGCGAGACATGTTTACGAATCGAGATGACGACTTCAGCGCTTACCACGAGACTGTTTAACACAGTGATAACCACTTACTGAGGACTTACGTCTGGAAGAATGATGACTTCAGTCATCATCATTTTAGTCTTCTTTTTCTTAGTCTTCTTTTCTTTGTCTTCTTTTCTTTGTCTTCTTTTCCTTCGCCCTCAAGAATTACTGCAGACTAAGTCATTCTCTGTCTTTACACCTCCAGTAGCGTCACACAGAGACGCTGAATGGCCCTTGACACAGTGTAGCGTCCTGACCTCCACACATCTGGAGGTCCTTGACCTGTACTAGATTCCTCTTGGGGAGCAGCCTCAAGACCCTCCTCGAGGGTGACCTCCTGGCCTCAAGATCGTCTTCAAGGGTGACCTTCAAGTCTCACGACCTTCCTGAAAGGTAGTTTCAAGGCCTCGCTGTCTTGCAGAGGTCGTTGCTTGCAGTCCTGGACAGGAATGTAGTAGACGTTACTGGGTCGTGTTTGCGTTTGTAAACAACTCAGTCAACCACCCGCAAACAAGAGAGCAACCACTCACAAACCCAATCAACCCACCAGTCACTCGACCAGTCAACCAGTCAACCCATTGATGCCTTTTCTCACACCAGTCTGCAAACATCACACATGTTAAACCAAATCCACCTGTCTAATAAGACAACCCAGTTCAATTAGGCCCCGAGTTTGTCTTCAATACCATACGAAGAATCGAACCTCCACCATTCCTTGCACAGGACCCAAACTGGTTTACCGTCACAAGTAATTACACAATAACTTCTAGCAGATACACCAGTGGTACCCATCATCCAGTAGGCGATACCCAGGAAAACTGCTGGCAGATACGTCAGCAGACGGATAAAAAGTTTACTGCTAAAGGCAGAGCGAAACGTTTCCAGAATAAAAGCTTGTTTTGCCCTCCCTGTCTCTCCATTTCTGTATACATATATACGTAGTTCTCTGAAGGTAGATAGCCCTCTCACCCTGCAGTATATTCCTCTGAATTGAAACTGACGTGATATCGGGGATACCAATATACTCCCTCCCTCACTCTACATTCTCTCACTCTCTCTCTTTCTCTCACTCTTTCTCCTCAGGTATATAGAGTTTTTTGTATTGTAAGCGGTGCAGATGAGGCACAGGGATGAATATGGAGGCCAATAAAAAAAACAATGCTTGTGTTGTTGTACCCCGAATCAAACTTAAGTTTGCTGGAAACGATCCCAGCCGAACTTGAAGTTGATGGAATCAGTAATTGAGAACTCGGTTCGAAGCTCCGAACCAGCGTAGGATCCCCAGCACCCAATAAAACATGCAAACAAAGTGAAAACAGAATAATCAGTCAAAATACCGTGGCTGGAACAATTCACTAACGGCCCCCCACTCATGATGGTCCGGAAAGGGTTTGTAAGGGCGAAACATTGGGAAAGATACACTTACGAGTGATATAACAGTGACATAAATGGTCCACAGTGTTGAGGTAGATAGGGACAGACCGACGCAAAGAATGAAGGCAAGGTGGAGGTAGAGGGTGAATATAAACAGAAGGTAAACACACAAACATTTAAGCATATGGATGTCATATAACCACAGAGATTATGATAGACCAGTTGTTGTTGACGGGACACCACGAACATCTCTCTCCTCCATAGCTACTAAGAGGTCGTTACTAATAGGTAATTACTAATAGGTAATTGCAGGAGACACGGAATGAGGGTTGGGGGAGGGGGAGGAAGAGAGTAGAGTGGTGCTACTAGTGTAGAGTGTTGCTATTAGCACTCTCATTAGTGCCTCGTTAGTGTGTGTGCATCTCCTCTCTCTCTGTCTTTCTTTCTCTCTCTCTCTCTCTCTCTCTCTTTTGTTGCTGCTGCTTCAGGAAAAGTCCTGAACAGAAAGTTGGCAGTGATTTCGCAGCATCAGGGGATCACTAAGCTGCCTTGAAGGATCAAGAGAGGCAGTTTGTCTTGGTGAGTGGAGGCAGTAGTGGCTAGTCCCTCTCTGCCACTAACTCTACCACCAGCACCAGCAGCAGTCACTCCAAAGCACCAGCACTTTCACAGACAGTGCCAGCCTTCTTGTCACTCCTTTAGTGAATATGTTGGGTTTATATAGGAGTTAGGTCACTCTTGAAGGTCAGGTCACTTCAGATCACAAAACCTCATATATTTACTCACTGTTCTCTTATATATATATATATATATATATATATATATATATATATATATATATATATATATATATATATATATATATATATATATATATATATATATATATATACATACACATATATATATGTATATATATATATACATACATATATATATATATATATATATATATATATATATATATATATATATATATATATATATATATATATATATATATAAGTTGTGGAGCGCTTGGACAGTATCTCTCATGGGCTTTACAAACAATTGGCTACAGAATTTACTGCAAAATGTGAACACTGTGGCTTCAACATACAGTAATTTATTTTTCAGTGGTTTCCCAGGGGAGGCCTTCAGTATCAGTAACGGTGATTTTTCAATAAATCTTTTTTTTCAGTGTCTTTGGTTCTTCATATATATATATATATATATATATATATATATATATATATATATATATATATATATATAATGCACTTCTCATGAATCTCTCTCTCTCTTTCTTCCTCCCTCCCCCCCCCCCCTCTCTCTCTCTCTCTCTCTCTCTCTCTCTCTCTCTCACGCTTACAAAACAAGATCTAATTTGAAAGTCTGAAATTTCTCATAATGAGAAACTATACTTGAGAGAAAACATGTATTAGCTGCAAGTCTAAATTACCTCTGGAAACTATTCTTGGTTGAGGCGGACAAGACGTGTAGGAGGGCAGGAGGGAGGGGAAGAGAGGGCGAGACAGAGACAGATAAGAGGGAAGGAAAGAGAGAGAGAGAGAGAGAGAGAGAGAGAGAGAGAGAGAGAGAGAGAGAGAGAGAGAGAGAGAATAGGTATTGTCCAAGGAGGCGGAAGTTGGCGCCCCATTTCCTGGGATCAAGAGCTCTTCACCAATGTCAATACCAGGTTCCTCTGATGCTAGTGAAGGACTCTTGATTCCAGGAACTTTTGGAGCTACTGCTGCTCACCTTCCTCGGATCCAACCTGACCACCTCTCATCCAGCAGGGGAACCGTCTGTGTGGCTCCCATACGGCTTTAGCACTCCCCGACAAACGTGTTACTCGAAGGATCAGAGACGAAGGAGCGAGCCTCCAGCATTTCTTGTTGAATGTCCCGCCCCTGTTCCACCCACTATTCCTCCACCCACTCTTCCTCCACCCACTCTTCCACCCATCCCTTCTTCTGCCTCACATCACACCAGAGTGCCACTAACTGCCCTCACATCACACCAGAGTGACTAACTGCCCTCACATCAGACTAGAGTGGCTCTAACTGCCCTCACATCACACCAGAAGGCCACTAACTGCCTCACATCACACCAGAGTGACACTAACTGTCCTCACATCACACCAGAGTGACACTAACTGCTCTGACATCAGGCTAGAGTGCCACTAACTGCCCTCACATCACAACAGAGTGTCACTAACTGCCATCACATCACACAAGAGTGCCACTAGGTGCCCTCACATCACAACAGAGTGCCACTAACTGCCTGATATCCCACCAGAGTGCCACTTAACCTCCTCACTGGTGCGAGGTTTGTGTTGAAGTCAAGACATCTGACAGCACTTAACACGGCTTCCACTTTTCCTTTGACTTCAAGAGGAGTCCAAGTGAGCAGTTGAATGTGTATAGAGGGAGGGAAAGAAGGAATGAGGGAAGGAAGGAGAGAAGGAAGGAGGTAGAGAGGGAGAGAGAGGAATGGTGGAAACTAACGATAGAACAGTAAGGGGCCAATTTACCAACAAAATCAGGGTTAAACGGGGAAAAAACGCATTGTAAACAGGCCGTTGTTTGTTTACCTAACTACTTGATGCCTCTAGGTATCTGAGGAAGGTACCTGATTAATCAGCCTCTGAGTGCCTGATGAAGGTACCTGATTAACCAGCCTCTGAGTACCTGGGGAAGCTACCTGATTAACCATCCTCTGAGTACCTAAGGAAGGTACCTGATTAACCAGCCTCTGAGTACCTGAAGAAGTTACCTAATTAACATAAAATTGGAAAAGAGGAATAGGGAAAAAAGAAGAGAGGGGAAACTGAGAGATGGAAACAGAAGAGGAGACAGAGAAGCGGGGGGAGAGGAGAGGGTAACAAGAGAAGAGGAAAAGAGGGGAGAGGAGGTTTAATTACTGCAATAAAGGGGAAAGGAGGAAGTGAAGTGGAGAGGGAGACACAATTGGAAAGTATTTGAAAAGGAGGATGACTCTCTCTCTCTCTCTCTCTCTCTCTCTCTCTCTCTCTCTCTCTCTCTCTCTCTCTCTCTCTCTCTCTCTCTCTCTCTCTCTCTCTTATTAGCTTTCTCTCTGTTTCCAGATGTAGAGATAAGAGATAATATAGCAATAAGAGAGAAAGAGATAAAAGAAAGAGATAAGAGATAAAAGAGAAAGATACCAGAGAGAAAGAGATTAAAGAGAAAGAGATAAGAATGAAAGAGATAAGAGAGCAAGAGATAAGAGAGAGAGAGAGAGAGAGAGAGAGAGAGAGAAAGAGAGAGAGAGAGAGAGACCAGTAACAGGGTCATTATTAAAGCATATTTCCCCAGTAATGTGATCTTAAAAAAAGAAAATAGAGACATCTTTCTTCTTTTTTCTTTCTCGCTTTGTTTTGCTTTATATTATAATGGTTCTTCTTGCTTTCTCTCTCGCATCTCTCTCTCTCTCTCTCTCTCTCTCTTCTACCCTCTCTTCTTCTTTCTTTCTTTCTCTCTCCCCTATTCAATCCCTCCCCCTCAAACTCACTCCCTCTCAAACGTTCTCTCTCTCTTTTTTTTTTTTTACACAAGGTTAAGAATCCCTAGCTTTATTGACAAGCTATTTACAGGTTAAGGATTCCTAACTTTATTGGCAAGCTAAGAGCTGTTACGTACATCAGCTCATTTGAAAGCATTTTTATTGTTATGAGACATACAAGTAGGAAACAGGATGAAGTTGGAGCCATCTGTGGGCCAGCATTTTCATGTGATCAACTGACTTTATCTCGTTGACATCATTATGCTGTACGAATGTGTTCCATACTCGAGTCATCCTGGGTATGTATGATCTCAGATGGAGTGATGTTCTGGAGAAGGGTACAGCCAGAGTGAAGTTGCTGCTTTCTGCCCGTCTTGTGGCATAAAAGCTTGTTTCACGCTGTCTTCGAAGTGGATCCAAGTGTGGTATTTTGACAATATTGGCCTTGTACATAACAGTAAGGCCACCCACATCCCTCCTATGTTGAAGGCTCTGCTGAAATGACAGATCTATCCAGGATGGGTCCAGGCGAGAGATGAGACGACTTGCTCTGTTCTCTACTCTGTCAAGCAGTCGCAGATGAGAGGGGGGGCAGGCAAACCAAGAAAGTGGAGCATACTCAAGGTGTGAGCGTACTTGTGCCTCGTACAGGAGTTTGCAACCCCTACTGTCAAGCAGATGCGAGATACGGCGAAGTGCTGTAAGCTTCCTGGCTGCCTCTCTCTCTCTTTCTCTCTCTCTCTCTCTCTCTTGTATAAGGTTATTGAGAAGTAAAAGAGAGAGAGAGGAGATAATACTGTAATGAGAAGGGAGAAGAGGCTGTGAGGAGATGGAAGAGAAGACTGGATAGAGAAACACCAAACACTAACAGTAGTTAGGGTGCTGGGGTGGGCATCACACCCAACATGTCACCATCAGTACAAGGACTGCGGGAGATGCAGCAGATTTTCCGGCGAACTGCAAATCTGCAGATTCCAGCAATGTGGAGAAAACCAAGATACTAAATTTGCCAAAGAATAGCATTCATCGTTGAACATTCCTGTGCAATCTGTCGAACAGTTACGTATATCCACCTGAAGAAAAACACGAGAATGAGAACGAAGGAGCACTGCGACAGGTCTACTGGCCCATCCTAGGCAAGTTCCTCTCAAGTCCACACCTAACTGAAATACTTGTCCCAGCCTATTAAATGTATGCACAACGTTCGACTATACACCACTGCCGCATAAAAGTGTATACCGGACATTTCTGTATACCAATACAACGTATTTAATTATTAACATGGAAGCTATGAGCAAGAGAGACACTGTATTTTGACCCGACTTTCACAATGTTCCCTCCGTGAACGATACATTACTATATATCTGAAGAAATACGACAATTATTAAATTTATACTCCCTGGTAGCGCCCATAGTGCTTTGCCAGACTACTGCCACCTATTTCCTATACATAATTGACTATTTCTACTAGATAGTCCCTCGTGTTTTCAATACTTTTTGACAGAGTGTAAAGTTTGGAGGGTATTGTGTCTGTCTCCCTTCAATTGTTAAGGATTTTCTGGCATTGTGTGTTTTGAGGCGAGTTGGTATAAACGGTATCAGAACACCGATACTTGGGCAATTTTTAGGTATCTTTATCCTGGAAACGATTCGGCAGTCAGTGGCTTCTTCAGTCCAACACAGAGGGCGGTGGAAAATGAGTTTGAGGTAATCAGTCCCTCAACCTGGAGTCGATGTACTCAGTCCATCAAATATTTTTAAGGAGATATGATTACGACATAAAAGATAGGTGAAATTGATAGAAAAGATATGGACAAAATGACCAGGAACAAGGAGACATAACACACACAGTCTTAGAGTAGTAGGAATCTCTAGCTGCTTAACGCAGACACCTTACACAGTTTTAAGAGTAGGTACGACGGGTCTCAAGCGACCAAAAATCATTAATGACGGATGACAGAGTGTATTGTTGACGTGACTTTGCTTGCTTATTCATTTCAGTACTGAATATATACTGGATGAATTGTTAGGTTTAAAGTCTATCTACTACACGAGGGTCAGTAAGGCTGCGTCACTACAAGGCAAGAATAGTTTAATACCTAAAATAGTGATTAATATAAACTTTCAGTGTATATACAGAGAGATATACACCTCTCGGTGTATATATATGCTGATAGACATACACCTCAGTGTGTACCTCAGTCTTGATGGAAGGTGGTCAGTACCTCAGTCTTGATGGAAGGTGGTCAGTACCTCAGTCTTGATGGAAGGTGGTCAGTACCTCAGTCATGATGGAAGGTGGTCAGTACCTCAGTCTTGATGGAAGGTGGTCAGTACCTCAGTCTTGATGGAAGGTGGTCAGTACCTCAGTCTTGATGGAAGGTGGTCAGTACCTCAGTCTTGATGGAAGGTGGTCAGTACCTCAGTCTTGATGGAAGGTGGTCAGTACCTCAGTCTTGATGGAAGGTGGTCAGTACCTCACTCATGATGGAAGGTGGTCAGTACCTCAGTCATGATGGAAGGTGGTCAGTACCTCAGTCTTGATGGAAGGTGGTCAGTACCTCAGTCTTGATGGAAGGTGGTCAGTACCTCAGTCTTGATGGAAGGTGGTCAGTACCTCAGTCATAATGGAAGGTGGCCAGTACCTCAGTCTTGATGGAAGGTGGCCAGTACCTCAGTCATGAAGGAAGGTGGCCAGTACCTCAGTCATGATGGAAGGTGGTCAGTACCTCAGTCATGAAGGAAGGTGGCCAGTACCTCAGTCTTGATGGAAGGTGGCCAGTACCTCAGTCATGAAGGAAGGTGGCCAGTACCTCAGTCTTGATGGAAGGTGGTCAGTACCTCAGTCTTGATGGAAGGTGGCCAGTACCTCAGTCATGATGGAAGGTGGCCAGTACCTCAGTCATGAAGGAAGGTGGCCAGTACCTCAGTCTTGATGGAAGGTGGTCAGTACCTCAGTCTTGATGGAAGGTGGTCAGTACCTCAGTCTTGATGGAAGGTGGTCAGTACCTCAGTCTTGATGGAAGGTGGTCAGTACCTCAGTCTTGATGGAAGGTGGTCAGTACCTCAGTCTTGACGGAAGGTGGTCAGTACCTCATTCTTGATGGAAGGTGGTCAGTACCTCAGTCATGATGCAAGGTGGTCAGTACCTCAGTCATGATGGAAGGTGATCAGTACCTCAGTCTTGATGGAAGGTGGTCAGTACCTCAGTCATAATGGAAGGTGGTCAGTACCTCAGTCATGATGGAAGGTGGTCAGTACCTCAGTCATGATGGAAGGTGGTCAGTACCTCAGTCATGATGGAAGGTGGTCAGTACCTCAGTCTTGATGGAAGGTGGTCAGTACCTCACTCATGATGGAAGGTGGTCAGTACCTCAGCCTTGATGGAAGGTGGTCAGTACCTCAGTCTTGATGGAAGGTGGTCAGTACCTCAGTCTTGATGGAAGGTGGTCAGTACCTCAGTCTTGATGGAAGGTGGTCAGTACCTCAGTCTTGATGGAAGGTGGTCAGTACCTCAGTCTTGATGGAAGGTGGTCAGTACCTCAGTCTTGACGGAAGGTGGTCAGTACCTCAGTCTTGATGGAAGGTGGTCAGTACCTCAGTCATGATGGAAGGTGGTCAGTACCTCAGTCATGATGGAAGGTGATCAGTACCTCAGTCTTGATGGAAGGTGGTCAGTACCTCAGTCATGATGGAAGGTGGTCAGTACCTCAGTCATGAAGGAAGGTGGCCAGTACCTCAGTCTTGATGGAAGGTGGCCAGTACCTCAGTCATGAAGGAAGGTGGCCAGTACCTCAGTCTTGATGGAAGGTGGTCAGTACCTCAGTCTTGATGGAAGGTGGCCAGTACCTCAGTCATGATGGAAGGTGGCCAGTACCTCAGTCATGAAGGAAGGTGGTCAGTACCTCAGTCTTGATGGAAGGTGGTCAGTACCTCAGTCATGATGGAAGGTGGTCAGTACCTCAGTCATGATGGAAGGTGGTCAGTACCTCAGTCTTGATGGAAGGTGGTCAGTACCTCAGTCATGATGGAAGGTGGTCAGTACCTCAGTCATGATGGAAGGTGGTCAGTACCTCAGTCTTGATGGAAGGTGGTCAGTACCTCAGTCATGATGGAAGGTGGTCAGTACCTCAGTCTTGATGGAAGGTGGTCAGTACCTCACTCATGATGGAAGGTGGTCAGTACCTCAGTCATGATGGAAGGTGGTCAGTACCTCAGTCTTGATGGAAGGTGGTCAGTACCTCACTCATGATGGAAGGTGGTCAGTACCTCAGTCATGATGGAAGGTGGTCAGTTCCTCAGTCTTGATGGAAGGTGGTCAGTACCTCAGTCTTGATGGAAGGTGGTCAGTACCTCAGTCTTGATGGAAGGTGGTCAGTACCTCAGTCATGATGGAAGGTGGCCAGTACCTCAGTCTTGATGGAAGGTGGCCAGTACCTCAGTCATGAAGGAAGGTGGCCAGTACCTCAGTCATGATGGAAGGTGGTCAGTACCTCAGTCATGATGGAAGGTGGTCAGTCCCTCAGTCATGATGGAAGGTAGTCAGTCCCTCAGTCATGATGGAAGGTGGCCAGTACCTCAGTCTTGATGGAAGGTGGTCAGTACCTCAGTCTTGATGGAAGGTGGTCAGTACCTCAGTCATGATGGAAGGTGGTCAGTACCTCAGTCATGAAGGAAGGTGGCCAGTACCTCAGTCTTGATGGAAGGTGGTCAGTACCTCAGTCTTGATGGAAGGTGGTCAGTACCTCAGTCTTGATGGAAGGTGGTCAGAACCTCAGTCTTGATGGAAGGTGGTCAGTACCTCAGTCATGATGGTACCTCAGTCTTGACGGAAGGTGGTCAGTACCTCAGTCTTGATGGAAGGTGGTCAGTACCTCAGTCATGATGCAAGGTGGTCAGTACCTCAGTCATGATGGAAGGTGGTCCTCAGTCTTGATGGAAGGTGGTCAGTACCTCAGTCTTGATGGAAGGTGGTCAGTCCCTCAGTCATGATGGAAGGTGGTCAGAACCTCAGTCATGATGGAAGGTGGTCAGAACCTCAGTCTTGATGGAAGGTGGTCAGAACCTCAGTCATGATGGAAGGTGGTCAGTACCTCAGTCATGATGGAAGGTGGTCAGTACCTCAGTCTTGATGGAAGGTGGTCAGTACCTCAGTCTTGATGGAAGGTGGTCAGTACCTCAGTCTTGATGGAAGGTGGTCAGTACCTCAGTCTTGATGGAAGGTGGTCAGTACCTCAGTCTTGATGGAAGGTGGTCAGTACCTCAGTCTTGACGGAAGGTGGTCAGTACCTCAGTCTTGATGGAAGGTGGTCAGTACCTCAGTCATGATGGAAGGTGGTCAGTACCTCAGTCATGATGGAAGGTGATCAGTACCTCAGTCTTGATGGAAGGTGGTCAGTACCTCAGTCATGATGGAAGGTGGTCAGTACCTCACTCATGATGGAAGGTGGTCAGTACCTCAGTCATGATGGAAGGTGGTCAGTACCTCAGTCATGATGGAAGGTGGTCAGTACCTCAGTCTTGACGGAAGGTGGTCAGTACCTCAGTCTTGATGGAAGGTGGTCAGTACCTCAGTCTTGACGGAAGGTGGTCAGTACCTCACTCATGATGGAAGGTGGTCAGTCCCTCAGTCTTGATGGAAGGTGGTCAGTACCTCAGTCTTGATGGAAGGTGGTCAGTACCTCAGTCATGATGGAAGGTGGTCAGTCCCTCAGTCTTGATGGAAGGTGGTCAGTACCTCAGTCTTGATGGAAGGTGGTCAGTACCTCACTCATGATGGAAGGTGGTCAGTACCTCAGTCATGATGGAAGGTGGTCAGTACCTCAGTCTTGATGGAAGGTGGTCAGTACCTCACTCATGATGGAAGGTGGTCAGTACCTCAGTCATGATGGAAGGTGGTCAGTACCTCAGTCTTGATGGAAGGTGGTCAGTACCTTAGTCTTGATGGAAGGTGGTCAGTACCTCAGTCTTGATGGAAGGTGGTCAGTACCTCACTCATGATGGAAGGTGGTCAGTCCCTCAGTCTTGATGGAAGGTGGTCAGTACCTCAGTCTTGATGGAAGGTGGTCAGTACCTCAGTCTTGATGGAAGGTGGTCAGTACCTCAGTCTTGATGGAAGGTGGTCAGTACCTCAGTCATGATGGAAGGTGGTCAGTACCTCAGTCATGATGGAAGGTGGTCAGTACCTCAGTCTTGATGGAAGGTGGTCAGTACCTCAGTCTTGATGGAAGGTGGTCAGTACCTCAGTCTTGATGGAAGGTGGTCAGTACCTCAGTCTTGATGGAAGGTGGTCAGTACCTCAGTCTTGATGGAAGGTGGTCAGTACCTCAGTCTTGATGGAAGGTGGTCAGTACCTCAGTCTTGATGGAAGGTGGTCAGTACCTCAGACTTGATGGAAGGTGGTCAGTACCTCAGTCTTGATGGAAGGTGGTCAGTACCTCAGTCTTGATGGAAGGTGGTCAGTACCTCAGTCTTGATGGAAGGTGGTCAGTACCTCAGTCTAGATGGAAGGTGGTCAGTACCTCAGTCATGTAGACTATATGGAAGGTGGTCAGTACCTCAGTCATGATGGAAGGTGGTCAGTACCTCAGTCATGATGGAAGGTGGTCAGTACCTCAGTCTTGATGGAAGGTGGTCAGTACCTCAGTCATGATGGAAGGTGGTCAGTACCTCAGTCTTGATGGAAGGTGGTCAGTACCTCAGTCTTGATGGAAGGTGGTCAGTACCTCAGTCATGATGGAAGGTGGTCAGTACCTCAGTCTTGATGGAAGGTGGTCAGTACCTCAGTCTTGATGGAAGGTGGTCAGTACCTCAGTCTTGATGGAAGGTGGTCAGTACCTCAGTCTTGATGGAAGGTGGTCAGTACCTCAGTCTTGATGGAAGATGGTCAGTACCTCAGTCATGATGGAAGGTGGTCCGTACCTCAGTCTTGATGGAAGGTGGTCAGTACCTCAGTCTTGATGGAAGGTGGTCAGTACCTCAGTCTTGATGGAAGGTGGTCAGTACCTCAGTCTTGATGGAAGGTGGTCAGTACCTCAGTCTTGATGGAAGGTGGTCAGTACCTCAGTCTTGATGGAAGGTGGTCAGTACCTCAGTCTTGATGGAAGGTGGTCAGTCACTCACCCTTGATGGATGGTGGTGATAAATTAGACACATGTGCAACTCTTGGGTGTCTTTATTGAGGAAACGTTTCGCCACACAGTGGCTTCATCAGTCCATACAAAGGAGAATCTTGAAGAACAGGAGGAGAATGAGGTAATCAGTCCCTCAACCTTGAGTCGATGTGGTCAGTCCATCAATCTTGAATAGAATACGGCATACGTGCTGAGAAGGAGCTTATAAACCGTTGGCAGGAGAGGTGAAGCAGTCATAGGTCGTGTAACATTTGTTCAATGTTGAAGTAGGTCGTGCCCAAGAATTAGGCAAGCGAAGAATTCCCAAGTATTAAGATCCCAAGAAGTTGCAGTGTCTGACAGGTTTGTAGATGAATGGTTCAGAGAACCGACATGTTGGGAATTCTTCGCTTGCCTAATTCTTGGGCACGACCTACTTCAACATTGAACAAATGTTACACGACCTATGACTGCTTCACCTCTCCTGCCAACGGTTTATAAGCTCCTTCTCAGCACGTATGCCGTATTCTTTTCAAGATTGATGGACTGACCACATCGACTCAAGGTTGAGGGACTGATTACCTCATTCTCCTCCTGTTCTTCAAGATTCTCCTTTGTATGGACTGATGAAGCCACTGTGTGGCGAAACGTTTCCTCAATAAAGACACCCAAGAGTTGCACATGTGTCTAATTTATCAACATGTCGGTTCTCTGAACCATTCATCTACAAATGGATGGTGGTCAGTCTCTCACCCTTGATGGATGGTGGTCAGTCACTCACCCTTGATGGATGGTGGTCAGTCACTCACCCTTGATGGATGGTGGTCAGTCTCTCACCCTTGATGGATGGTGGTCAGTCTCTCACCCTTGATGGATGGTGGTCAGTCTCTCACCCTTGATGGATGGTGGTCAGTCTCTCACCCTTGATGGATGGTGGTCAGTCGTCAGAAAAAGGACACCCAAGTGTTACCTAGTATGTCTTAGTTATCAACTTCTCGTTATTATAAATCAGAAATACTCTCATGGAATGAGCAGTGGCATGGGAAAATCTGTTAATTCGTAATAAAGCCAAAGGAAATCTCAAGACAAAACCAAAAAACCAGAGATGGGTATTTAGAAATTTGATTTTGGCTAGACTGGCGGAATTTATAATACGAGAAATGGCGGGCATACTCTTTCGTAGGAACTCAGGTGAGCATTTCGGAAATAGGACGTTTCGCTCACAATCGAGAGGAGCAGGTGTCGAACTCAGTGAGGGGAGAAACGTGTGGACTAGTTTCCAATAAATTGCTGCCTCTTTTACCTAGCAGTGGATTTAGGTTTGAGAAGGACCTGCCTAGTATGGGCCAGTAGGTCTTCTGCAGTGTTCCTCCTTTCAAATGTTCTTAAAAGTTATCTAGAATTTGCTCTGTTATAGTTGACACTTTTTCGGAGATAAGTGGAACTAAACAGACTAATTGGCTTTCTTGGGCTACTCAGGTTTACCCTGGGTTACCCTGGTTTACCCTTTGTTACCCTGGGTTACCCTGGTTTACCCTTTGTTACCCTGGGTTACCCTGGGTTACCCTGGGTTACCCTGGGTTACTAATCCTGCTGGGGGACTGATCTCTATATAGCCTCTTGAAATTCTTCTTTTTTTCCTCTACGCTGAAAGATAAAGACTGAGAGGAATGTGCCTCTTATTATATATATATATATATATATATATATATATATATATATATATATATATATATATATATATATATATATATATATATATATATGCAAAACAACCACTGTGAAAGAATAGAGAAATTCCAAGCGCTTTCGTGACTACTCACATTATCAATGATAAACCATACCCCGGCTGGGATTGAACCCGCGGTTTGCAATCGTGTCATTACGATTTCGTGAGTCATTATCAATGATAATGTGAGTAGTCACGAAAGCGATTGGAATTTCTCTATTCTTTCACAGTGGTTGTTTTGCATATTCTGAAATCACCTTCTTACTGTGATCTTATTGCATATATATATATATATATATATATATATATATATATATATATATATATATATATATATATATATATATATATATATATATATACAGACATACATACACACCTCACTGTATGTATGCACATATATACATACCTCTGGGGTTACATACACGATAAAGAAAGAGAAGCAAGACAATGTGTTTGTAACAGAGCCCAATTTGTCGACTCTTACAGATAATTAACCCTCACGTGTAATGGTCAACCCCTATTAAGTAATTTCGTCTCACATAGTGTCCTTTCATTACCCAGGTCCCTAATGACCGTCTCATCTACCTCTAAACTTTACTTAAGGTCCTAATGTAGGGCGTAGGTACTCCAGACTTGAGGTAAGTAAGGATATAACTCTCATAAGAGCGGCCGTTTTGCCCTTTGTGGGGAGAAACGTTCGGTACTTGCGGCCGTCTTGGCTAAAACATAGCTAATTACCATGTGAATTACTGACGTAGTGATTCAAAGGAACTCTGAAGAACTTAGTCAAAGAATCTTTGAGGAAGAGCTGGATACAAAGTTGCGGTACCGTGACTGGAACTTTTCACCAATAACCCAAATCTTAGACAGGAAGCATTAGACATTTCGCTCCTTCTCAAACTATTATCAGACCACAACGTGGACCACGACCGTCCGGGACCGATCAAAACGTCGCTTAATGTCCCAGAAACCTTACCACGTAAATGGCCTCTTGACCCTTACCACCTCCATCAACACCAGCCACAATTCCACAACATGACTCCATAAAAAATCCCACAAATCAGGGAGTATTGTGGGACTCTAACTCTGGCTCCTTCTCCCTATCGTAACTGAAAATAAGGCCAGGAATATCATTTTAGCTAAGTATACCCTCTTGCCCAGCATTTTATGGGCGAAGTTATGTTATAGTCCCTCCTGAGACTCGCTATTTTGGGGAGTAATGGAATATGAAGGTGAAGAAATCTTATCAGGAGAATTTGAGAAGGTGGGAGAGACGGGCTGACGTTAAATTGTGACAGTTGACGGTGAGAGAAGCAGGCTGACGATGCACTGTAATAGCTGTCAACGTGTGAGGCCGGCTGACACCTCTTTGGGACAGGTGACAACGTGAGAAGGAGGCTGATGCCGCATTATGACTGCTGACAACGTGAGGGGCAGGCTGACATCTCTCTGGGACAACTGACACCATGAAAAACAGGCTGACGATGCACTGTGATAGCTGACAACGTGAGAATCAGGCTGACACCTCTCTGGCACAGCTGACAACGTAAGAGGCAGCATACTGACGCCACACCATGACAGCTGACACCAAGAGTGTACAAATCAAGAGCCACTTCACCAAACAGAGGAGGAGATGACCTTTGTCATACGTCATTCTCTACACATATTAACTGTATCCCTTTAAACTGGCTACCTCTTACTCAACTTCCTTTCGCACACACTAAATTGAAAGCCATATACACAACGAGCTTCTCACTTAAAGGGGAAGAGATGGTAGAGATTGACCTCGGAGAGACGAGAGAGACGTAAAAGAGGCAGGTAAGGGAGATATTCAATCGTTTGATGGAGCAATCTGTTGATATTGGTAGTAACTTTAGGGATTAGGGTTGCCCATCGCCTACCCACACCAGGCTACCCACTACTACCCACACGAGGCTACCCACCACCACCACCACCACCACTACCCAGACGAGGCTACCCACCACCACCACTACCCAGACGAGGCTACCCACCACCACCACTACCCACACGAGGCTACCTACCACCACCACCACCACCACTACCCACACGAGGCTACCCACTACCTCCACCACTACCCAGACGAGGCTACCCACTACCTCCACCACTACCCAGACGAGGCTACCCACTACCTCCACAAACACGACAATAGACTGCCAGGTGTAAGCAGCTCACTACAGTCGAGTATACATGAATCTCCTTGCGAGCTAGACCCTCAAAATAACGTACCATTATCACCAAAACTCCGCACCGAAGAAAGGAACCTCAAGACGACATTTCGGTCCTTCCTGGACCGAAACGTCAAGTCACAATGGTTACAAAATAGCCGCTGCTATTTTGTAACCATTACGACCCAAGTTGCCCAAGTAACTAGGGAAGACAGTAAGTCAGCAAATAAGTGAAAAGAACACAATCACCTCTCGATTACGTAACAGTTACGTAACAGTTACGTATCAGGAACACATTAAGTATCAATAAAACAAAAGCATGGTAAACAGGTTTTTTATTTTAGACAGAAAAAGAGAGAAAGAGAGGGAGAGAAACGATTTAGTGATTGTGAATGAAAAAGGAGGAGCAACGTAGTGCGCAGTTCCACGTAGCAGTGGACCTAACACAGAGTAGGAAATATAGATTTTTT
>NC_091354.1:107880-175380 GCF_038502225.1 Cherax quadricarinatus
CACACACACACACACACACACACACACACACCTGGTTCTGGCAACAATGTTCCCACTGATACACAAAAACACTCACACATACATAACTTAAAAATCATCCCACATTACTATTCTTTCAATAACTAGAAGCACAATGGGTATGATTATTTTCCACTATAACAGAGAGGATGCAAATGATACGCGTATAATACGAGTCTCTTCACAAAACTGTACATTTAAGTTCAATACGGCAGCCATTATTATGCTAATGTGCCTACAATATATATATATATATATATATATATATATATATATATATATATATATATATATATATATATATATATATATATATATATATATATATATATATATATATATATATATATATATATATAATATATATATATATATATATATATATATATATATATATATATATATATATATAAGTACGATATTAACTCTGAGTCATTAATATAAAAAATTCTTTGAAAAGAGGTGGACGATAACTCGAAAAAAAATATTTCATCCCATTGGGAATTTCCGCAAAAAAAAAAAAAGTCTGCGCTCAAAACCCTGACGGTCGCTGCTTCTCGGTATAAAGACAAGTTTCTTACCGGTTGCGCTTTTGTCGTAAATTCTTGTAGAGGAAATTGAGCCGATAAAAGACTTTTGTTAGGCCTATAAAAAATCTTTTATTAGACTTATACAAGACTCATAAAAGACTTTTTTTTATACTATTTTTATGACCTTTATGTGACTTTTATAAGACTTTAAATGTCTTTAATGACTTTTATAAGACTTTTTATGACCTTTTTTTACTTTGTAAGACTTTTATAAGACTTTTATAACATAAGACTTTTAAAAGACATTTATAAGACTTTTATAACATTTATAAGACTTTTAAAAGACTTTTATAAGACTTTTATATGACATAAGACTTTTATAACATTTATAAGACTTTTATAACATTTATAAGACTTTTAAAAGGCTTTTATAAGACTTTTATAACATTTATAAGACTTTTATAAGACTTTTATGAGACTTTTATAACATTTATAAGACTTTTATAAGACTTTTATAACATTTATAAGACTTTTAAAAGACTTTTATAAGACTTTTATAACATTTATAAGACTTTTATAAGACTTTTATAACATTTATAAGACTTTTATAACATTTATAAGACTTTTATAAGACTTTTATAACATTTATAAGACTTTTATAAGACTTTTATAACATTTATAAGACTTTTATAAGACATTTATAACATTTATAAGACTTTTATAAGACTTTTATAACATTTATAAGACTTTTAAAAGACTTTTATAAGACTTTTATAACATTTATAAGACTTTTAAAAGACTTTTATAAGACTTTTATATGACATTTATAAGACTTAAAAGACTTTTATAACATTTATAAGACTTTTAAAAGACTTTTATAACATTTATAAGACTTTTAAAAGACTTTTATAACATTTATAAGACTTTTAAAAGACTTTTATAACATTTATAAGACTTTTAAAAGACTTTTATAACATTTATAAGACTTTTAAAAGACTTTTATAACATTTATAAGACTTTTATAAGACTTTTATAACATTTATAAGACTTTTATAAGACTTTTATAACATTTATAAGACTTTTATAAGACTTTTATAAGACTTTTGTAAGACTTTTATAAGACTTTTATAACATTTATAAGACTTTTATAAGACTTTTATAACATTTATAAGACTTTTATAAGACTTTTATAAGACTTTTGTAAGACTTTTATAAGACTTTTATAAGACTTTTATAACATTTATAAGACTTTTAAAAGACTTTTATAAGACTTTTATAACATTTATAAGACTTTTATAACATTTATAAGACTTTTATAACATTTATAAGACTTTTATAAGACTTTTATAAGACTTTTATAACATTTATAAGACTTTTATAAGACTTTTATAACATTTATAAGACTTTTATAAGACATTTATAACATTTATAAGACTTTTATAAGACTTTTATAACATTTATAAGACTTTTAAAAGACTTTTATAAGACTTTTATAACATTTATAAGACTTTTAAAAGACTTTTATAAGACTTTTATATGACATTTATAAGACTTTTAAAAGACTTTTATAACATTTATAAGACTTTTAAAAGACTTTTATAACATTTATAAGACTTTTAAAAGACTTTTATAACATTTATAAGACTTTTAAAAGACTTTTATAACATTTATAAGACTTTTATAAGACTTTTATAACATTTATAAGACTTTTATAAGACTTTTATAACATTTATAAGACTTTTATAAGACTTTTATAAGACTTTTGTAAGACTTTTATAAGACTTTTATAACATTTATAAGACTTTTATAAGACTTTTATAACATTTATAAGACTTTTATTAGACTTTTATAAGACTTTTATAAGACTTTTGTAAGACTTTTATAAGACTTTTATAAGACTTTTGTAAGACTTTTATAAGACTTTTGTAAGACTTTTATAAGTCTTTTATAAGACTTTTATAAGACTTTTATAAGACTTTTATAAGACTTTTATAAGACTTTTGTAAGACTTTTGTAAGACTTTTATAAGTCTTTTATAAGACTTTTGTAAGACTTTTATAAGACTTTTGTAAGACTTTTATAAGACTTTTGTAAGACTTTTATAAGACTTTTACGCAAATTCTAAGACTTTATAAAATATTTATAAAATTTTTATATAACTTTTGTTTCCACAATATTAATGATAATGACAAAGATAATGATAATGATAAAGATAATGATAATGATAAAGATAATCATAATGACAAAGATATTGATAATGACGAAGATAATGATAATGACGAAGATAATGATAATGACAAAGATAATGATAATGACGAAGATAATGATAATGACAAAGATAATGATAATGACAAAGATAATGATAATGACAAAGATAATGATAATGACAAAGATAATGATAATGACGAAGATAATGATAATGACGAAGATAATGATAATGACAAAGATAATGATAATGACGAAGATAATGATAATGACAAAGATAATGATGACAAAGATAATGATAATGACAAAGATAATGATAATGACAAAGATAATGATAATGACGAAGATAATGATAATGACGAAGATAATGATAATGACAAAGATAATGATAATGACGAAGATAATGATAATGACAAAGATAATGATAATGACAAAGATAATGATAATGATAAAGATAATGATAATGATAAAGATAATGATAATGACAAAGATAATGATAATGACGAAGATAATGATAATGACAAAGATAATGATAATGACGAAGATAATGATAATGACAAAGATAATGATAATGACAAAGATAATGATAATGACGAAGATAATGATAATGACAAAGATAATGATAATGACAAAGATAATGATAATGACGAAGATAATGATAATGACGAAGATAATGATAATGATAAAGATAATGATAATGACAAAGATAATGATAATGAAGATAATGATAATGACAAAGATAATGATAATGACAAAGATAATGATAATGACAAAGATAATGATAATGACAAAGATAATGATAATGATAAAGATAATGATAATGACAAAGATAATGATAATGACAAAGATAATGATAGTGATAAAGATTATGATAATGACAAAGATAATGATAATGACAAAGATAATAATAATGACAAAGATAATGATAATGACAGTCAATTAGATAATGATAACGACAGCCAAAGATATTGATAACGACAGCCAAAGATATTGATAACGACAGGCAAAGATAGAGATAAAGACAGCCGAAGATAATGATAGACAGAGACAAGAAAATCAGGCGAATAAGTACACTGAGCAGAGAGCGAATTGCTTCAGTATCACATGCTTTCTCTCTCTCTCTCTCTCTCTCTCTCTCTCTCTCTCTCTCTCTCTCTCTCTCTCTCTCTCTCTCTCTCTCTCTCTCTCTTTATACAGGGTTTTACAAGGTTAAGTTAAGGTTCCTAACTTTATTTACAAACTAAGCACTCTCACCCCCCCCTCTCTGTCTGTTTGTCTCTCTCTTTCTCTCTCTCTCTCTCTCTCTCTCTCTCTCTCTCTCTCTCTCTCTCTCTCTCTCTCTCTCTCTCTCTCTCTCTCTCTCTCTCTCTCTCAGAAAAAGGAGAATGCCATTAGTTTATGAGGGTGCGTCCTAAATGCCTCCCTGGACACCAATGGAGGGAGATGACTAGTCAATTGCTTGCAATATTTCCATTTTAGATGTCAGGGTACGAAGGTTGAAGCTGGCGGTCAGTTCACCACCAGAGAGGCCTAGGCAGATTATTATTATAATCATGGGGAGAGCTAAACCCGTAGGATTATACAGCGCATGTGATGGGGTGATCGAAGGTGTACAGACTCAATTCAGGGAACTGGAACACAGATCCAATTCCTTAGATCGAGAGCCCCTCACCAGCGTCAAGGAACCTCCCTTGACGGGGCCTAGGCAGAGTTGTAGGCCTCTGTGGGAAGGCCTGGGTACAGGAACAGCTAGGGTATATGGGGGAAAATCGTAAGTGCGATATGGGATCTGAAGCCGTTCACTAACGGCAGGATTTATAGGGTTGAATTCAAAAACAGCCACGAACGGTAGGCTCCCCAACACAGAATCCAGTCCCAGCCACGAACGTCAGGATTCACAAAACATAATCCAAACACAACCCCAAACGTCAAAATTCGTGACATAAAACAGGAAAAACACTGCCCCTCCCCTCTAAAAACACAAAAAAAGGAAAATATATAAAAAAAAATTGTTTACTTCCTGGACGCTGGTGATTACAGGCTGAGAAGTTGTTAGTTCTGATGAACGCTTAACTCACAACGCTTGTCTCACATCGCTTGTCTCACAACGCTTGTCTCACAACGCTTGTCTCACAACGCTTGTCTCAGAACCACCAGGTAATTTACTCGCTAACAGCCTAATTACCCACTAATGATGTCCTGTTTATATAATGTCAAAACTCGGCCTAATTTACAAGGGATTACAAGCGGCTGGTTCAGTC
Source organism: Cherax quadricarinatus (assembly GCF_038502225.1). Classification (NCBI taxonomy): domain Eukaryota; kingdom Metazoa; phylum Arthropoda; class Malacostraca; order Decapoda; family Parastacidae; genus Cherax; species Cherax quadricarinatus. Next base: position 112,895 of record NC_091354.1, read on the forward strand.
GTTCCAGAGACCTTGAAAATGCTCGTAAAAATTCCCGGCTGCTCTGTAAGAGTGATATATATAGATGAGGGTTGTAATTTGCATAATTTTGCAGTAATGACGCAACCTTTAATTAGTAAGTAATTATGGGTAATATACAGCCGTATAGGTTAGTTTATGTGTGTTGAGTGTGTGTGTGTGTGTGTGTGTGTTTGCGTTTCTTTGTATGTGTGTATGAGAGAATGTATTATATATATATATATATATATATATATATATATATATATATATATATATATATATATATATATATATATATATATATATATACATGTATATATATAGCATCAGCAAGTAAGAGAGACGTGAAGGTTTATAAACTAAAGGAGGAGGCAGTTAGAGTAAGATATAAACAACTATTGGAGGATAGATGGGCTACTGAGAGTATAGGCAATGGGGTCGAAGATGTATGGGGTAAGCTTAAGAATGTAGTGTTAGAGTGTTCAGCAGAAGTTTGTGGTCGCAGGAAAGTGGGTGCGGGAGTGAAGAAGAGCGATTGGTGGAATGATGATGTAAAGAGAGTAGTAAGAGAGAAAAGGTTAGCGTATGAGAGGTTTTTACAAAATAGAAGTGATACAAGGAGGGAGGAGTATATGGAGAGGTTAAGAGAGTGGTGAAGCAATGTAAAGAGAGAGCAAAGGAAAGAATGAGTGTGATGTTATCAATAAATTTTGTTGAAAAGAAGAAAAAGTTTTGGAGTGAGATTAATAAGTTAAGAAAGCTTTGGGAGAGAATGGATTTGACGGTTAATAATAGGAGAAGAGAGTTATAAGATGGAAAGTTGGAGGTATCGGGAAGATGGAGGGAATATTTTGAGGAACTGTTAAATATTGATGAAGATAGGGAAGCTGTGATTTCCTGCAATGGGCAGGGAGGTATGACATCTTGCAGGAGTGAGGAAGAGTCAGTTGTGAGTGTGAGGGAGGTGCATGAGGCAGTGGGTAGAATGAGAGAGAGGTGAGGCTTAAAGCAGCTGGGACTAATGGGATAAAAACATAAATGTTAAAAGCAGGAAGGGGTATACTTTTAGAATGGTTGGTGCTATTATTTAATAAATGTATGGAAGAGGGTAAGACACCTAGGGATTGGCAGAGAGCATGTATAGTTCCTTTGTATAAAGACAAATGGGACAAAAGAGAGTGTAAAAATTATAGAGGAATAAGTCTGTTGAATATACCTAGTAATGTGTATGGTAGAGTTATTAATGAAAGAGTTAAGAGTAAGATGGAGAGTAGGATAGCAGATGAACAAGGAGGCTTTAGGAAAGGTAGGGGGTGTGCGGACCAGGTGTTTACAGTGAAACATATAAGTGAACAGTATTTAGATAAGGATAAAGAGATTTTTGTGGCATTTATGGATTTGGAAAAGGAGTATGACAGGGTGGATATGAGAGCAACGTGGCAGATGTTGCAAATGTATGGAATAGGCTGTAGGTTACTGAAAGCAGTTAATAGTTTTTACGAGGAAAGTGAGACTCAGGTTAGAGTATGTAGGAGAGAGGGAGATTATTTCCCAGAAAAAGTAGGTCTTAGACAAGGATGTGAGATGTCACCGTTGTTGTTCAATATAGATATATATAGATAGGGTTGTAAGAGAAGTGAATGCTCGGGTGTTGGCAAGTGGTGTGGGATTAAGAGATAAAGAATCTAACACAAAGTGGGAGTTGTCACAGTTGCTTTTTTTCTGATGACACTGTGCTGTTGGGAGATTCTGAAGAGAAGTTGTAGAAGTTTGTGGACGAGTTTGGTAGGTATATAACAGAAGGAAATTAAAAGTGAACATAGGAAAGAGTAAGACGATGAGGATAACAAAAAAAGTTGATGAAAGACTGGATGTCAGATTGGAGGGAGGGAGTATATGGAGAAAGTGAATGTGTTCAGATATATGGGAGTGGACTTGTCAACATATGGGTTACCACGACCGATGGATTTATACATACATATATATGTATATATATATATATATATATATATATATATATATATATATATATATATATATATATATATATATATATATATATATATATATATATATATGTCGTGCCGAATAGGCAGAACTTGCGATCTTGGCTTAAATAGCAACGCTCATCTTGCCATATAGGACAAGTGAAAATTTGTGTATGCAATAATTTCGCCAAAATCATTCTGAACCTAACGAAAAAAATATATTTCACTGTGTTTGTTTAGTATTAAATTATTGTAAACAAATCTAAAATATATTTAGTTGGGTGAGGCTAGAATAAATTATTCTTGTTATAATAAGGTTACGTAAGTTTTCTAAGTTCCTTTTGGTGCAAAATTAAAATTTTTTACATCAACATTAATGAAAAAAATATATCTTTAAACGTAAAAGAGAAAATTTTAGAAAGGACTTAATTTTAAATGAGTTATTGCTAATTGACCAGTTTTGCATATTCGGCACGACATATATATACATGTAGGTAGTAGGTTGGTAGACAGCAACCACCCAGGGAAGTACTACCGTCCTGCCAGATGACTGTGAAACAAAAACCTGTAATTGTTTTGCATGATGGTAGGATTGCTGGTTTCTTTTTCTGTCTCATAAACACGCTAAGATAACAGGGATATCTTGCTACTCCTACTAACACTTTGGTCACACTTCACAGACACGCACATGCATATATATATATACATACATCTAGGTTTTTCTCCTTTTTCTAAATAGCTCTTGTTCTTTTTTATTTCTTCTATTGTCCATGGGGAAGTGGAAAAGAATCTTTCCTCCGTAAGCCATGCGTGTCGTATGAGGCGACTAAAATGCCGGGAGCAATGGGCTAGTAACCCCTTCTCCTGTATACAATTACTAAAAAAGAGAAGAAGAAAAACTTTATAAAACTGGGTTGCTTAAATGTGCGTGGATGTAGTGCGGATGACAAGAAACAGATGATTGCTGATGTTATGAATGAAAAGAAGTTGGATGTCCTGGCCCTAAGCGAAACAAAGCTGAAGGGGGTAGGAGAGTTTCAGTGGGGGGAAATAAATGGGATTAAATCTGGAGTATCTGAGAGAGTTAGAGCAAAGGAAGGGGTAGCAGTAATGTTAAATGATCAGTTATGGAAGGAGAAAAGAGAATATGAATGTGTAAATTCAAGAATTATGTGGATTAAAGTAAAGGTTGGATGCGAGAAGTGGGTCATAATAAGCGTGTATGCACCTGGAGAAGAGAGGAATGCAGAGGAGAGAGAGAGATTTTGGGAGATGTTAAGTGAATGTATAGGAGCCTTTGAACCAAGTGAGAGAGTAATTGTGGTAGGGGACTTGAATGCTAAAGTAGGAGAAACTTTTAGAGAGGGTGTGGTAGGTAAGTTTGGGGTGCCAGGTGTAAATGATAATGGGAGCCCTTTGATTGAACTTTGTATAGAAAGGGGTTTAGTTATAGGTAATACATATTTTAAGAAAAAGAGGATAAATAAGTATACACGATATGATGTAGGGCGAAATGACAGTAGTTTGTTGGATTATGTATTGGTAGATAAAAGACTGTTGAGTAGACTTCAGAATGTACATGTTTATAGAGGGGCCACAGATATATCAGATCACTTTCTAGTTGTAGCTACACTGAGAGTAAAAGGTAGATGGGATACAAGGAGAATAGAAGCATCAGGGAAGAGAGAGGTGAAGGTTTATAAACTAAAAGAGGAGGCAGTTAGGGTAAGATATAAACAGCTATTGGAGGATAGATGGGCTAATGAGAGCATAGGCAATGGGGTCGAAGAGGTATGGGGTAGGTTTAAAAATGTAGTGTTAGAGTGTTCAGCAGAAGTTTGTGGTTACAGGAAAGTGGGTGCAGGAGGGAAGAGGAGCGATTGGTGGAATGATGATGTAAAGAGAGTAGTAAGGGAGAAAAAGTTAGCATATGAGAAGTTTTTACAAAGTAGAAGTGATGCAAGGAGGGAAGAGTATATGGAGAAAAAGAGAGAGGTTAAGAGAGTGGTGAAGCAATGTAAAAAGAGAGCAAATGAGAGAGTGGGTGAGATGTTATCAACAAATTTTGTTGAAAATAAGAAAAAGTTTTGGAGTGAGATTAACAAGTTAAGAAAGCCTAGAGAACAAATGGATTTGTCAGTTAAAAATAGGAGAGGAGAGTTATTAAATGGAGAGTTAGAGGTATTGGGAAGATGGAAGGAATATTTTGAGGAATTGTTAAATGTTGATGAAGATAGGGAAGCTGTGATTTCGTGTATAGGGCAAGGAGGAATAACATCTTGTAGGAGTGAGGAAGAGCCAGTTGTGAGTGTGGGGGAAGTTCGTGAGGCAGTAGGTAAAATGAAAGGGGGTAAGGCAGCCGGGATTGATGGGATAAAGATAGAAATGTTAAAAGCAGGTGGGGATATAGTTTTGGAGTGGTTGGTGCAATTGTTTAATAAATGTATGGAAGAGGGTAAGGTACCTAGGGATTGGCAGAGAGCATGCATAGTTCCTTTGTATAAAGGCAAAGGGGATAAAAGAGAGTGCAAAAATTATAGGGGGATAAGTCTGTTGAGTGTACCTGGTAAAGTGTATGGTAGAGTTATAATTGAAAGAATTAAGAGTAAGACGGAGAATAGGATAGCAGATGAACAAGGAGGCTTTAGGAAAGGTAGGGGGTGTGTGGACCAGGTGTTTACAGTGAAACATATAAGTGAACAGTATTTAGATAAGGCTAAAGAGGTCTTTGTGGCATTTATGGATTTGGAAAAGGCGTATGACAGGGTGGATAGGGGGGCAATGTGGCAGATGTTGCAAGTGTATGGTGTAGGAGGTAGGTTACTGAAAGCAGTGAAGAGTTTTTACGAGGATAGTGAGGCTCAAGTTAGAGTATGTAGGAAAGAGGGAAATTTTTTCCCAGTAAAAGTAGGCCTTAGACAAGGATGTGTGATGTCACCGTGGTTGTTTAATATATTTATAGATGGGGTTGTAAGAGAAGTAAATGCGAGGGTCTTGGCAAGAGGCGTGGAGTTAAAAGATAAAGAATCACACACAAAGTGGGAGTTGTCACAGCTGCTCTTTGCTGATGACACTGTGCTCTTGGGAGATTCTGAAGAGAAGTTGCAGAGATTGGTGGATGAATTTGGTAGGGTGTGCAAAAGAAGAAAATTAAAGGTGAATACAGGAAAGAGTAAGGTTATGAGGATAACAAAAAGATTAGGTGATGAAAGATTGAATATCAGATTGGAGGGAGAGAGTATGGAGGAGGTGAACGTATTCAGATATTTGGGAGTGGACGTGTCAGCGGATGGGTCTATGAAAGATGAGGTGAATCATAGAATTGATGAGGGAAAAAGAGTGAGTGGTGCACTTAGGAGTCTGTGGAGACAAAGAACTTTGTCCTTGGAGGCAAAGAGGGGAATGTATGAGAGTATAGTTTTACCAACGCTCTTATATGGGTGTGAAGCGTGGGTGATGAATGTTGCAGCGAGGAGAAGGCTGGAGGCAGTGGAGATGTCATGTCTGAGGGCAATGTGTGGTGTGAATATAATGCAGAGAATTCGTAGTTTGGAAGTTAGGAGGAGGTGCGGGATTACCAAAACTGTTGTCCAGAGGGCTGAGGAAGGGTTGTTGAGGTGGTTCGGACATGTAGAGAGAATGGAGCGAAACAGAATGACTTCAAGAGTGTATCAGTCTGTAGTGGAAGGAAGGCGGGGTAGGGGTCGGCCTAGGAATGGTTGGAGGGAGGGGGTAAAGGAGGTTTTGTGTGCGAGGGGCTTGGACTTCCAGCAGGCATGCGTGAGCGTGTTTGATAGGAGTGAATGGAGACAAATGGTTTTTAATACTTGACGTGCTGTTGGAGTGTGAGCAAAGTAACATTTATGAAGGGATTCAGGGAAACCGGCAGGCCGGACTTGAGTCCTGGAGATGGGAAGTACAGTGCCTGCACTCTGAAGGAGGGGTGTTAATGTTGCAGTTTAGAAACTGTAGTGTAAAGCACCCTTCTGGCAAGACAGTGATGGAGTGAATGATGGTGAAAGTTTTTCTTTTTCGGGCCACCCTGCCTTGGTGGGAATCGGCCGGTGTGATAATAAATAAATAAAAAAATAAAATATATATATATATATATATATATATATATATATATATATATATATATATATATATATATATATATATATTATAATCAGACAAAAATACACGTAGTTGCACACCTAAAACAACAAGAACAATAATAATAATAATAATAATAATAATAATAATATTATTATTATTATTATTATTATTATTATTATTATTATTATTATTATTTCACTATTAATTAGACAAGAATGCTTTTACCTGTGTGTATAAATCACCCTGGCTAATTATGTATTGTATTATGCCAGGCTTATTAAAGCCAGGACCACAAAGCCAATTTATTAAACCCACAGCCGTTATCTCTAACACTATACTAACTTTGTTTACAGGGTTTAACAGGTCCCCTAAACCCAGATGGGGAAACAAGGGTTTAATACTTCCCAATCCCCATTTTGGGAATTTTAATTCTTTCTTAAACTGAATTTGGTAACAGGTGTTAATACTTCCTTAAATTGGTTTTTTTCCCCCTATTGACTTCTGTCTGAGTCTGTTTCTCTGTCTAATTTAACGTCTGTTAGCCTGTTTATCTGTTGGTCTGCCTGTTTATCTGTTGGTCTGCCTGTTTATCTGTTGGTCTGCCTGTTTATCTGTTGGTCTGCCTGTTTATCTGCTGGTCTGCCTGTTTATCTGTTGGTCTGCCTGTTTATCTGTTGGTCTGCCTGTTTATTGGTCTGCCTGTTTATCTGCTGGTCTGCCTGTTTATCTGTTGGTCTGCCTGTTTATCTGTTGGTCTGCCTGTTTATCTGTTGGTCTGCCTGTTTATCTGTTGGTCTGCCTGTTTATCTGTTGGTCTGCCTGTTTATCTGCTGGTCTGCCTGTTTATCTGCTGGTCTGCCTGTTTATCTGTTAGTCTGCCTGTTTATCTGTTGGTCTGCCTGTTTATCTGTTGGTCTGCCTGTTTATCTGCTGGTCTGCCTGTTTATCTGCTGGTCTGCCTGTTTATCTGTTAGTCTGCCTGTTTATCTGTTGGTCTGCCTGTTTATCTGTTGGTCTGCCTGTTTATCTGCTGGTCTGCCTGTTTATCTGCTGGTCTGCCTGTTTATCTGTTGGTCTGCCTGTTTATCTGTTGGTCTGCCTGTTTATCTGTTGGTCTGCCTGTTTATCTGTTGGTCTGCCTGTTTATCTGTTGGTCTGCCTGTTTATCGTGCATGTTTAAAGTCTGTCTGGTTAAAAAGGTCAGGAAAAACATTGTTAATTTCACATTTTCTTTTTTATAAATTTATAAATAAATAAACTGGTCATTATTTTTTTCTGTTACGGAAAAAATACAAGTGAAACACAGGAAAAAACTGTTTAAAGGAAAAAACTCACTAATATTTGTATTCGGTGAGAATTCGTATTAAAAAAAAAATGTGTAAATTTCTGAGAATAAATTCATGCTAAGATCGAGAAAATATAGATAGGGGGAAAATTTATTGTTTTTGGAATGAAAGAGAGAAGGATTTTTATTACCCACGAACACCAAAGAGAAAAAAATATGGACAAGGAAAAATCAATCATAGATTTTGGATTCGCCGAGAGAGAACACAGAAAGAGACGAAGAACGTTAAAAACAAAATAATCGATAAAGAAGAAGAAGAAGAAGAAGAAGAAGAAGAAGAAGAAGAAGAAGAAGAAGAAGAAGAAGAAGAAGAAGAAGAAGAAGAAGAAGAAGAATTTCGACACGTGAGATTTTACGAGGGAATTCGGAGAGAAAAATAATTGAAGCATAAAATATCGCTCAATTTCCATAACATTTGTTCGTTATGAGAAAAACGTCAGAGATGTCAAACTTATTACGTATTTCTTCTTCTTCTTCTTATTATTATAATTTTAATTATTATTTTCATTATTATTATATTATTATTAATTTTATTATTATTATTAATATTATTATTATTATTATTATTATTATTAATTTTATTATTATTATTATTATTATTATTATTATTATTATTATTGTTGTTATTAATTTTATTATTATTATTAATTTTATTATTATTATTATTATTATTATTAATTATTATTATTATTATTATTATTTTTTTTAAACACTGAATCCAAGGCAAAAATCAGCAGAATCCAATCCCTTATACTTTTAACTATTTCCTTGTGCATACAAATTACTTCCATATTTTCCGAAGAGACTTTCCAAACTTTTGGAGAATTCCCAAATAAATCTGCCTGATTACATATAATTCTACAAGGTTCTGTATAATTCTGCGTGATATCCTATAATCTGCCGTGATATCCTATCGTTTCGCATGATTCCCAATAGTTTTGTATGCTCTTTTTGCCCTCAATTAGCGAGGTTTTGGGCCAGGTGAACCGTGGCTGCCCAGGTGAGCCTAACAGATGTACCTGTTGGTAATTACCCAGGTGACGGAGGGTGAGAGAGAGAGAGAGAGAGAGAGAGAGAGAGAGAGAGAGAGAGAGAGAGAGAGAGAGAGAGAGAGAGAAAGAGAGAGAGTAGATTTACTGGCAACACCTGGGTGTCTTCATTTGAAGACGTTTCGCTCACTAGTGGCTCTGTCAGTTCAATACGAAGACGGTATACGAAGATAGTGAAAGATTAGGTAATCAGTCCCTCAGTCTTGCAAGACTATACACAGAAGACAGTGGAAGATAAGGTAATCAGTCCCTCAGTCTTGCAAGACTATACACAGAAGACAGTGGAAGATAAGGTAATCATTCCCTCAGTCTTACAAGACTATACACAGAAGACAGTGGAAGATAAGGTAATCATTCCCTCAGTCTTACAAGACTATACACAGAAGACAGTGGAAGATAAGGTAATCATTCCCTCAGTCTTACAAGACTATACACAGAAGACAGTGGAAGATAAGGTAATCATTCCCTCAGTCTTACAAGACTATACACAGAAGACAGTGGAAGATAAGGTAATCATTCCCTCAGTCTTACAAGACTATACACAGAAGACAGTGGAAGATAAGGTAATCATTCCCTCAGTCTTACAAGACTATACACAGAAGACAGTGGAAGATAAGGTAATCATTCCCTCAGTCTTACAAGACTATACACAGAAGACAGTGGAAGATAAGGTAATCATTCCCTCAGTCTTACAAGACTATACACAGAAGACAGTGGAAGATAAGGTAATCAGTCCCTCAGTCTTGCAAGACTATACACAGAAGACAGTGGAAGATGAAGTAATCAGTCCCTAAGTCTTACAAGACTATACACAGAAGACAGTGGAAGATGCAGTAATCAGTCCCTAAGTCTTACAAGACTATACACAGAAGACAGTGGAAGATAAGGTAATCAGTCCCTCAGTCTTGCAGAATAAAAATATGGAAATAGAGTGAAGGAAATAGACAGGAGGGATAAGAGACAGAAATAACAACGAGGAAGATAAAAAGACAGGAAAGTATACAGAAAGAAGGGGATAGACATAGAGGAATAGAAGACAAAGAATATACAGAAGAGATAGACAAAATATAGACACAAGGGTAGACAGTAATTGTAGACACACAAAGAGTAGACAGACAGTGAGATGGAAAGCAACAAAGAGACAAAAGGCTTTGCAAGATGTTTTGATCCAAGGGTGTGGATCTAACCTCTCCTTCCTAGCATCAAACCTGATTATTACCCTTTCCTCACCCACTGTGTGACCCATACGAATTTAGCGTTTTCCCACGAATAATAAAAACAACAACAGAAACAGAAAGAGAAGAATGAGAAGAAGAAGAAAAAGAAGAAGAAAAAAAGCTACCTTTTCCCCTCTTCTCTGTCTCTTTTACCTCTTCCCATTTCCTCTTCATCCCTCTTCTGCCTCCTCTTCCTCCTCTTCTCTTCCTCATCTTCACCCTCCTTATCAAAAACTGGCCGATATTCGCCTCGTTGCTTTTGATAACGCAATTATTATTGTCTAGCTGCGTTATTAGTCCCAGTTGACAGGTGTGTGTGTGTGTGTGTGTGTGTGTGTGTGTGTGTGTGTGTGTGTGTGTGTGTGTGTGGGGTTGCGTGTGTATGTGTGTGTGTGTGTGTGTGTGTGTGTGTGTGTGTGTGTGTGTGTGTGTGTGTGTGTGTGTGTGTGGATGCGTGTGTATGTGTGTGTGTGTGTGTGTATGTGTGTGTATGTGTGTGTGTGAGTGTACTCACCTAGTTGTACTCACCTAGTTGAGGTTGCGGGGGTCGAGTCCGAGCTCCTGGCCCCGCCTCTTCACTGATCGCTACTAGGTCACTCTCCCTGAGCCGTGAGCTTTATCATACCTCTGCTTAAAGCTATGTATGGATCCTGCCTCCACTACATCGCTTCCCAAACTATTCCACTTACTGACTACTCTGTGGCTGAAGAAATACTTCCCAACATCCCTGTGATTCATCTGTGTCTTCAGCTTCCAACTGTGTCCCCTTGTTACTGTGTCCAATCTCTGGAACATCCTGTCTTTGTGTGTGTGTGTGTGTGTGTGCGTGTGTGTGTGTGTGTGTGTGTATGTGTGTGTGTGTGTGTGTGTGTGTGTGTGTGTGTGTGTGTGTGTGTGTGTGTGTGTGTGTGTGTGTGTATGTGTGTGGGTGGGTGTGTGTGTGTGTGTGTATGTGTGTGGGTGTGTGTGTGTGTGTGTGTGTGTGTGTGTGTGTGTGTGTGTATGTGTGTGTGTGTGTGTGTGTGTGTGTGTGTACGTTCTGAAGAATTCGAACCTGTGCGCTTCACATCCCGGCCAGACCGAGGCATCAGCTTCGTGGTGTGTCTGGCGAAGGTACGTCTGACGTAGGTGTGTCTGGCGTAGGTGTGTCTGGCGTAGGTGTGTCTGGCGTAGGTGTGTCTGGCGTAGGTGTGTCTGGCGTAGGTGTGTCTGGCGTAGGTGTGTCTGGCGTAGGTGTGTCTGGCGTAGGTGTGTCTGGCGTAGGTGTGTCTGGCGTAGGTGTGTCTGGCGTAGGTGTGTCTCGCGTAGGTGTGTCTCGCGTAGGTGTGTCTCGCGTAGGTGTGTCTGGCGTAGGTGTGTCTCGCGTAGGTGTGTCTGACGTAGGTGTGTCTGGCGTAGGTGTGGTCTGGAGTAGGTGTGTCTGGCGTAGGTGTGTCTGACGTAGGTGTGTCTGGCGTAGGTGTGTCTGACGTAGGTGTGTCTGACGTAGGTGTCTGGCGTAGGTGTGTCTGACGTAGGTGTGTCTGACGTAGGTGTGTCTGACGTAGGTGTCTGGCGTAGGTGTGTCTGGCGAAGGTGTGTCTGGCGTAGGTGTGTCTGGCGTAGGTGCGTCTGGCGTAGGTGCGTCTGGCGTAGGTGTGTCTGGCGTAGGTGTGTCTGGCGTAGGTGTGTCTTGCGTAGGTGTGTCTTGCGTAGGTGTGTCTGGCGTAGGTGTGTCTGGCGTAGGTGTGTCTGGCGTAGGTGTGTCTGACGTAGGTGTGTCTGACGTAGGTGTGTCTGACGTAGGTGTCTGGCGTAGGTGTGTCTGGCGAAGGTATGTCTGGCGTAGATGCGTCTGGCGTAGGTGTGTCTGACGTAGGTGTGTCTGGCGTAGGTGTGTCTGGCGTAGGTGTGTCTGGCGTAGGTGCGTCTGGCGTAGGTGTGTCTGGCGTAGGTGTGTCTGGCATAGGTGTGTCTGGTGTAAGTGTGTCTGGTGTAGGTGCGTCTGGCGTAGGTGTGTCTGGCGTAGGTGTGTCTGGCGTAGGTGTGTCTGGCGTAGGTGCGTCTGGCGTAGGTGTGTCTGGCGTAGGTGTGTCTGGCGTAGGTGTGTCTGGTGTAGGTGTGTCTGGCGTAGGTGTGTCTGGCGTAGGTGTGTCTGGCGTAGGTGTGTCTGGCGTAGGTGTGTCTGGTGTAGGTGTGTCTGGCGTAGGTGTGTTTGGCGTAGGTGTGTCTGGCGTAGGTGTGTCTGGCGTAGGTGTGTCTGGCGTAGGTGTGTCTGGCGTAGGTGTGTCTGGCGTAGATGTGTCTGACGTAGGTGTGTCTGACGTAGGTGTCTGGCGTAGGTGTGTCTGACGTAGGTGTCTGGCGTAGGTGTGTCTGGCGTAGGAGTGTCTGGCGTAGGTGTGTCTGGCGTAGGTGTGTCTGGCGTAGGTGTGTCTGACGTAGGTGTGTCTGGCGTAGGTGTGTCTGGCGTAGGTGTGTCTGGCGTAGGTGCGTCTGGCGTAGGTGTGTCTGACGTAGGTGTGTCTGGCGTAGGTGTGTCTGGTGTAGGTGTGTCTGGCGTAGGTGTGTCTGGCGTAGGTGGGTCTGGCGTAGGTGTGTCTGGCGTAGGTGTGTCTGGCGTAGGTGTGTCTGGTGTAGGTGTGTCTGGCGTAGGTGTGTCTGGCGTAGGTGTGTCTGGCGTAGGTGTGTCTGGGGTGGTTGTGTCTGGCGTAGGTGTGTCTGGCGTAGGTGTGTCTGGCGTAGGTGTGTCTGACGTAGGTGTCTGGCGTAGGTGTGTCTGGCGTAGGTGTGTCTGGCGTAGGTGTGTCTGACGTAGGTGTCTGGCGTAGGTGTGTCTGGCGTAGGAGTGTCTGGCGTAGGTGTGTCTGGCGTAGGTGTGTCTGGCGTAGGTGTGTCTGACGTAGGTGTGTCTGGCGTAGGTGTGTCTGGCGTAGGTGTGTCTGGCGTAGGTGCGTCTGGCGTAGGTGTGTCTGACGTAGGTGTGTCTGGCGTAGGTGTGTCTGGTGTAGGTGTGTCTGGCGTAGGTGTGTCTGGCGTAGGTGCGTCTGGCGTAGGTGTGTCTGGCGTAGGTGTGTCTGGCGTAGGTGTGTCTGGTGTAGGTGTGTCTGGCGTAGGTGTGTCTGGCGTAGGTGTGTCTGGCGTAGGTGTGTCTGGCATAGGTGTGTCTGACGTAGGTGTGTCTGGCGTAGGTGTGTCTGGCGTAGGTGTGTCTGGCGTAGGTGTGTCTGGCGTAGGTGCGTCTGGCGTAGGTGTGTCTGGCGTAGGTGTGTCTGGCGTAGGTGTGTCTGGCATAGGTGTGTCTGGTGTAGGTGTGTCTGGCGTAGGTGTGTCTGGTGTAGGTGTGTCTGGGGTAGGTGTGTCTGGCGTAGGTGTGTCTGGCGTAGGTGCGTCTGGCGTAGGTGTGTCTGACGTAGGTGTGTCTGGCGTAGGTGTGTCTGGTGTAGGTGTGTCTGGCATAGGTGTGTTTGGCGTAGGTGTGTCTGGCGTAGGTGTGTCTGGCGTAGGTGTGTCTGACGTAGGTGTGTCTGGCGTAGGTGTGTCTGGCGTAGGTGTGTCTGGCGTAGGTGTGTCTGGCGTAGGTGTGTCTGGCGTAGGTGCGTCTGGTGTACATGACTAATACTTTGAGTGGATTACTGAGTCCCTTTGTAGGCTATGAGACGAGATTATTACTTAATACTTGAGGAGAGAGAGAGAGAGAGAGAGAGATAACAGCTCTTAGCTTGTCAATAAAGTTAGGAATCCTTAACTTGTAAATAGCTAGTCAATAAAGCTAGGGATCCTTGACTTAACCTTGTCAAACCCTGTGTAAACAAAATGAGAGAGAGAGTGAGAGAGAGAGAGAGAGAGAGAGAGAGAGAGAGAGAGAGAGAGAGAGAGAGAGAGAGAGAGAGAGAGAGATGAGAAACAAGGCGTTTAGTCAGATTTGCTACTCCTTCATCTCTAATATTATTGCATCTTCAGCTGCTGCTGCTGCTGCTGCTGCTGCTGCTGCTGCTACTGCTGCTGCTGCTGCTGCTGCTGCTGCTGCTGCTGCTGCTGCTACTGCTGCTGCTGCTGCTGCTGCTGCTGCTAGCCGCCGCCGCCTGCGCCGCTACCAGCCGCCGCCGCCGCCGCTGCCGCTCGCCGCCGCCAACCGCCTGCCGCTGCCTTCCGCCGCCGCTGCCGCCGCTGCCGCGCTGCACCGCAGCCGCTGCCGCGCCAGCCGCCGCCAGCCGCCTGCTGCCGCTGCCGCCGCGCCAGCATGCCGCCGCCGCCAGCGCCGCGCCGCCAGCGCCAGCCACGTCGCCTGCCTGCGCCGCCGCCGCCGCTGCCGCAGCGCAGCCGCGCCGCCGCTGCCGCCGCCGCAGCCAAGCGCTGCTGCCGCACCGCTGCCGCACCGCCGCTGCCGCCGCCGCTGCCTGCGCTGCCAGCTGCCAGCTGCAGCAGCCAGCTGCGCCAGCTGCCGCTGCCTGTTGCCACTGCTCCGCTGCTGCCACCGCCTGCGCTGCTGCTGCTGCTACTGCTGCTGCTGCTGCTGCTGCTGCTGCTGCTGCTGCTGTCGCTGCTGCTGCTGCTGTCGCTGCTGCTGCTGCTGCTGCTGCTGCTGTCGCTGCTGCTGCTGCTACTGCTGCCTTCTGAAAGAGGCGATAACACCCGCTGCTACATACACTGGTCTGTGTTGAAATTTACTGCGTTACAAAATCAGTCAGATGCTCTTATTTGCCGACCACAGCGGGAATTTGCGGAGATAAACAATAAAGCCGCAGATGCAGATGCAGCCTCTTCCGGGTCTGGCTGGCTTTATTCTCTTTATTGCTTTCCTCTCAGATAACTTTATTGAAGAGGTGAATTTTACAGAAATGTCCCTGTGTTTGGAGAGAGAGAGAGAGAGAGAGAGAGAGAGAGAGAGAGAGAGAGTAATAGCTCTTAGCTTGTAAATAAAGTTAGGAACTCTAAACCTTACCTTGGAAAACTATATTTAAGAGAGAGAGAGAGAGAGAGAGAGAGAGAGAGAGAGAGAGAGAGAGAGAGAGAGAGAGAGAGAGAGAGAGAGAGAGAGAGAGAGAGAGAGAGAGAATACATGGGAATGACAGATAAATTAGATCAATTTTGATTTAGAAAGGAAATCCCCGGTGTGGGGGATTTACTTACTAAATGGGTTTCCTTTCCTGAATGGAGCTTTCTCTGGGTACCATGAATGATGGGCTGGACAGATACTACAGTGGGAATAGCTGAGTGTGAGTAGGACCTCCCAAACATAGGCCAGTAGGCCTCCTGCAGTGCTCGCGTACTCCTTTCATCTGAAATCTGATCACCGGCTCACCTCTGAAGGACCAGACATGATTCTTTGTTTGTATTGAAACTCATGTCAGCAGATGTTGGTGTAGAGAGATGACCCCTCTTTTCCCCTCCTTTTCTCCCCCTCACCCCTTCCCCTCTTCCGTTTCTCCTTCGAGACTTGACTAATTTCCTCTCTATTGACATCCACACACAAAGAAGATGGTACAGTGTGAGGGAACTGTGTCACACACACAGTATTGTTCTCTTAATGTACATGGCGGGTGTTTACTGTGCATGACAAGTATTCACTGTACATGGCGGAGGTCAAACTCAAATTCCCAAGATTTAAATTCCAATCGCGACCTTCCTGGACGTCTACCTGCCTAGGGAGAATGTTGTCAATCACACACTAGCGACCAGCGAAGAGGCGGGGCCAGGAGCTGTGACTCTACCCCTATAACCACAAATAGGTGAGTTGGTTTAGAAAGACACGTAAGCAAACACTATAACATATTTATTAGAAAACGTTTCAGTCCCAGGACTGAAACGTTTTCTAATAAATATGTCATAGTGTTTGCTTACGTGTCTTTCTAAACCAACTTGTCGGTATTTATTACCAAGGTTTATAACAAATAGGTGAGTACAAATAGGTGATCTAGAGTTTACCTGGAGAGAGTTCCGGGGGTCAACGCCCCCGCGGCCCGGTCTGTGACCAGGCCTCCTGGTGGATCAGAGCCTGATCAACCAGGCTGTTGCTGCTGGCTGCACGCAAACCAACGTACGAGCCACAGTCCGGCTGATCAGGAACTGACTTTAGGTGCTTGTCCAGTGCCAGCTTGAAGACTGCCAGGGGTCTGTTGGTAATCCCCCTTATGTGTGCTGGGAGGCAGTTGAACAGTCTCGGGCCCCTGACACTTATTGTATGGTCTCTTAACGTGCTAGTGACACCCCTGCTTTTCATTGGGGGGATGGTGCATCGTCTGGGCTTTCTTAAATTGTTGTCGTCTCTTGAAGTGTTTTAAGGCTTATATTGGGCAGCGTTGGATTGGATCCCTCTCTAGTTGTGTTGATAGTTGTCTTACAGACTTCCTTAACGAGACCTGGTCACGGGCCGGGCCGCGGGGGCGTTGACCCCTGAAACCCCCCTCAAGGTGTACTCCATGTAAGATTTTTCATAGAATATCGTGCAGTGTTAGAATGAGGAGAAGAGAGATTTTTTACAAGTACTGAATTAATGAGACGAGGTCTTCCAGATCTTGATATAACGAGGAGAGATCTTCCAGACCTTGATATAACGAGGAGAGATCTTCCAGATCTTAATATAACGAGGAGAGATCTTCCAGCTCTTGATATAACGAGGAGAGATCTTCCAGCTCTTGATATAACGAGGAGAGATCTTCCAGATCTTGATATAACGAGGAGAGATCTTCCAGATCTTGATATAACGAGGAGAGATCTTCCAGATCTTGATATAACGAGGAGAGATCTTCCAGCTCTTGATATAACGAGGAGAGATCTTCCAGATCTTGATATAACGAGGAGAGATCTTCCAGATCTTGATATAACGAGGAGAGATCTTCCAGATCTTGATATAACGAGGAGAGATCTTCCAGATCTTGATATAACGAGGAGAGATCTTCCAGATCTTGATATAACGAGGAGAGATCTTCCAGATCTTGATATAACGAGGAGAGATCTTCCAGATCTTGATATAACGAGGAGAGATCTTCCAGATCTTGATATAACGAGGAGAGATCTTCCAGATCTTGATATAACGAGGAGAGATCTTCCAAATCTTGACACAGTGTGTAGAGATCTTGCAGATCCTTCAGCGATTAAGGATACAAATAAAACACTACGGACAGATTGTGAAAATAAAGGAGCGCCATTTGTTTTCTCCTTAAAACACGTAAGAAATCCAGCCCCGTTTTTCTGGAAGAGAATCAAGTCTACAACACACGAGTGGTCAGCCACATATCATCAGTGAGCGTTGAACGCGCGTCCTCCCCGTTGTCAGCTTGAAAACGCAAGAAACAGCAGTCACAGGATGCATACTTCAGCGTTGATAAAGTTACCAGGGCCAGTGAGATGAGCATAGCAACCACCTCTATGGTTATCAAAGATCTAATGATGTCAACAGTATTGAATTCGGAGACGGATTCAGAGGAGTTGGGTTCCCTGTTAGGGTGTGTGTGAGGTGTACACAAGGGGAAATTAGCCAGAACAATGGAACCTTTGTGATCTTGGCTTCTTTGTATTACCATTCTCTCTGGATGAGCACAACTAACGTGTTAGGGAACACGGGTAAGCCTCTAGCCTCAACGATCTAAGTAACTACTCAGGGTTACGTCGGAACACATATGGTCACCTCATGAAATGAGACGGAACGAAGAATGTTACGAAGGAGCACGATATACACTAGAGTAGATGTTCAGAGGCAGCTAGGATGTCGAAATCGAACAGCCACACAGAAATCGAGGAGTGTCAACATTTCCGACATACCATGACCAGACGATATGCACTTCCCTACCTTGCTTCCTCGCCTTCAGCAAGTGACCTCCCCATCTGACCTGACCCACGTTTATTTTCCTTAACTCTTCCCTCTGTACATTCTACACTTCTAGCTAGAAGTTCTAAACGTACATGTGTATTTATTTCCATAACTGTTTAATGTTGACAACGCGAGATCAATTCACCAAAAACCGAACTTAGAAGAGGAAAATTATAGCGACGTTTCGCCCCGTCCTGGGGCCATTGTCAGGCCACAAATGAGGCGAGAATAAGTAGAGAAGGCCTGAAGAGAGAAAGATATTAAGATTTATATTATTTACGTGAGATTAAGTTTCTGTCAAGACGAAGGAGGAAGACAGTGCGTCTCAGGACTCCCAACTCACAAGAGGCGACAATAATTACGTTATACACGAGCAAAGGGCAGTGCCAGTCAGCCTTAACTCTGTAATGACCTCGTTTGTACTTGCCCCGCGTCGAGGGAGAGACGCTGGTCACCTTGTTTGCCGGGGTTAGTCGTGACCTCCTTCACCCTTAACCTCAGCTGACCCAACGTGACCTTCCTAGGGGTCCAAGATGAACTGTGGTGGTTTTATGGTCCGAGACTGTCACTGCTGACCTAAGATGACCCGACTGGCTGGATCTGAGGAACAGACAAACATTTTGTCAGAATTTTTAACAGCATTTCGCTTTAAAACTTCCTCTCTTAAAAATTCATGAATTCAGAGACAAATCACACATAAATGTTCAAGAAATGTCAAGGTATTTTATCCACAGTGGCAGATCAGCAGCCATTTTGGAAGAATATCCTGACTCTGCCTATTGTAAATATTGTAAATATTGTAAATATTGTAAATATTGTAAATATTGTAAATATCTCATAACCACAAAATTTTCCAGATTCAACCGTACCTTGATGAAAAAGTTAATATTAATAATACAGAATAAAAAGGCATAATACCGTGACTGGAACGATACACAAATAACCAGCACATAGGAGAGAGGAGCTTACGACGAGGTTTCGGTCCGACTTGGACCATTTACAAAGTCACACTAGGGTGACTTTCTAAATTCAATTCAAATTCAAATTCAAAGTTTATTCTCTATAAGGATTACAATGCTGAGTTTACAGAAATTTGGTTATTGTTTGGTTTACATGTAGTAAAATTGTGATTACAGAGTGTACCACTAGAACGCTTAGCATGGCTAGGCATTTCGGGCATACTTAGTTTTATTCTTAATTGTAAAATATTACAAATTATGAGGTAAGTTGGTATTATGGCTAAGTGACTAAATACTAGTTTGTGAGTTTAGCAATGTGAATGCTTTTGTTTTGGCACAGTACATAGTTTCAGTATTGGAGTATCACAGGATTCATTATTTTAAGACTGAGATTAATGTTTCTGTTTATGGTCAAATGAGTGAGTGTAAGTGTGAACCACCAGGTGGTATTCGTAATCTCCTGTTTCCTATGTCCGGGTTATTTGTTTAAACAACTCATTACCGCTGAAACCAGGTCTTACAGTGGTACATCATTACCACTGTTGCTCACTTAGTCACGAAAACTTTGAGGCAAAGTCACTGGACGCATTATGTGCCTCTGTAATCTTTGCACTACCATCCACAGGATGGGCACGGAGTCGCCCTATCTAAAGTCTACCTGGAGGTCGTTCTCGGGGGTCAGCGCCCCCGCAGCCTAGTCCTTAACCAAGCCCAAATTCACTACTCCCCTCCCCCTTACCTCCTTTCCCACTCATTTCCCTTCCAATTACTTCCTTTCCAGCGTTCTACCTCCACAAATCTTGATAAGTGTGTATTACAGCACGACTGTTGTATTAATTGTTGCTGACTCACTCCACTGACTTCCGCTGGCCTCGTGTGATCTCTAATACCCTTGCGTGATCTCCGCTGGCCTCCACTGACCTTTGATGACCTCCAATGACCTAGTTACCTCGTGGTGACCAGCCAATTACGCGAAGCCCAGTGATGTGTATTGATGGGCCATTTTATAGGTGTACTCGGATGGTAAAATATCTGCATATACTTTTACAATCCTCCTGTCTCTCTCTCTCTCTCTCTCTCTCTCTCTCTCTCTCTCTCTCTCTCTCTCTCTCTCTCTCTCTCTCTCTCTCTCTCTCTCTCTCTAATCCCCCAGGCTGTGTTCTCTGCCTCAGCAGGGATACACACGCAGCATCAGCTGTAATCCCGCCCATAATGCTATTCTCTGCTGAACCTGCTTATTGTAACGTTAACTGTAACGAAAGACTGAAATACAGCGAAATAAAGAAATACAACGAAATACAGAAATGTAAAGGCATGAAATAGCCTTTAGAGGAAGATATACACACAGATAACGCTGTTCTTCCTTTGTTTGCAGTTACCAAGGCAGTGTGGGTAAGTTTGAACGTTACGGGGGAAAAATGATACATGTATGTATCTCCTGGAGATCTACTACTACTACTACTACTACTATTACTACTACTACTACTATTACTATTACTACTACTATTACTACAACAGCTACTACCACTAGTATTACTTCTACTAATACTACCAGTACTACTACTACTGGTAGTTCTACTGTCACTATTACTACTACTACCGCTACTACTACTACTACTAGTATTACCATTATTACTACTGCTACAATCACTACTACTACTAGCACTACTACTATAATTACTTATATTACTATTCTACTACTACTAGTAGCTCTACTACTACTACTACTACTATTACTGCTACCATTACAACTACCCTTATTACTACTTCCACTACTACTAGTATTACTACAACTACTACTACCACTACTACTACTACTGCTACTAATATTACTACTTCCAATACAAGTATTACTACTACTATTACTACTACTACTACTACTACTACTACCACCACACATACAACAGTCATATCATCACCACAGCATTCCAACTACCTTCATTAACAATTTAACCACCACAACCAACCACCACAAACAACCACCACAACCAACCACCACAACCAACCACCACAACCAACCACCACAACCAACCTCACTAATATAAAGAGAGCCTGAAATAGTTTCGAGAGAGAGAGAGAGAGAGAGAGAGAGAGAGAGAGAGAGAGAGAGAGAGAGAGAGAGAGAGAGAGAGAGAGAGACTGGGGTTACTGGCGTGCTGGTGGGAGTCTTATCCTTAAATCTATATACAATAGCTTCTGAAGTCAGGTCTCTTGAATTCTTTCTGTTGGTCCTGGATGCTTTGAAGATTTTTGGTCTCCAGACCATTTTTTTCAATGGATCGTTCTCAGTATACCCTTAATGAGAAGGTATACTGGAGAGGGTGCGGAGAACAGGTTCGATGCTGGTACCATCACTGGAGAGGATACAGAGAAGAGGTACCAAGCTGGTACCATCACTGGAGAGGATACAGAGAAGAGGTACCAAGCTGGTACCATCACTGGAGAGGATACAGAGAAGAGGTACCAAGCTGGTACCATCACTGGAAAGGATACAGAGAAGAGGTACCAAGCTGGTACCATCACTGGAGAGGATACAGAGAAGAGGTACCAAGCTGGTACCATCACTGGAGAGGATACAGAGAAGAGGTACGAAGCTGGTACCATCACTGGAGAGGATACAGAGAAGAGGTACCAAGCTGGTACCATCACTGGAGAGGATACAGAGAAGAGGTACCAAGCTGGTTCCATCACTGGAGAGGATACAGAGAAGAGGTACCATGCTGGTACCATCACTGGAGAGGATACAGAGAAGAGGTACCAAGCTGGTACCATCACTGGAAAGGATACAGAGAAGAGGTACAATGCTGGCACCATCACTGGAGAGAATACAGAGAAGAGGTACCAAGCTGGCACCATCACTGGAGAGGATACAGAGAAGAGGTACCAAGCTGGTACCATCACTGGAGAGGATACAGAGAAGAGGTACCAAGCTGGCACCATCACTGGAGAGGATACAGAGAAGAGGTACCATGCTGGTACCATCACTGGAGAGGATACAGAGAAGAGGTACCAAGCTGGTACCATCACTGGAAAGGATACAGAGAAGAGGTACCAAGCTGGCACCATCACTGGAAAGGATACAGAGAAGAGGTACCATGCTGGTACCATCACTGGAGAGGATACAGAGAAGAGGTACCAAGCTGGTACCATCACTGGAGAGGATACAGAGAAGAGGTACCAAGCTGGTACCATCACTGGAAAGGATACAGAGAAGAGGTACCAAGCTGGCACCATCACTGGAAAGGATACAGAGAAGAGGTACCATGCTGGTACCATCACTGGAGAGGATACAGAGAAGAGGTACCAAGCTGGTACCATCACTGGAGAGGATACAGAGAAGAGGTACCAAGCTGGTACCATCACTGGAGAGGATACAGAGAAGAGGTACCAAACTGGTACCATCACTGGAGAGGATACAGAGAAGAGGTACCAAGCTGGTACCATCACTGGAGAGGGTACAGAGAAGAGGTACCAAGCTGGTACCATCACTGGAGAGGATACAGAGAAGAGGTACCAAGCTGGTACCATCACTGGAGAGAATACAGAGAAGAGGTACCAAGCTGGTACCATCACTGGAGAGGATACAGAGAAGAGGTACCAAGCTGGTACCATCACTGGAGAGGGTACAGAGAAGAGGTACCAAGCTGGTACCATCACTGGAAAGGATACAGAGAAGAGGTACCAAGCTGGCACCATCACTGGAAAGGATACAGAGAAGAGGTACCATGCTGGTACCATCACTGGAGAGGATACAGAGAAGAGGTACCAAGCTGGTACCATCACTGGAGAGGATACAGAGAAGAGGTACCAAGCTGGTACCATCACTGGAAAGGATACAGAGAAGAGGTACCAAGCTGGCACCATCACTGGAAAGGATACAGAGAAGAGGTACCATGCTGGTACCATCACTGGAGAGGATACAGAGAAGAGGTACCAAGCTGGTACCATCACTGGAGAGGATACAGAGAAGAGGTACCAAGCTGGTACCATCACTGGAGAGGATACAGAGAAGAGGTACCAAACTGGTACCATCACTGGAGAGGTACCAAGCTGGTACCATCACTGGAGAGGATACAGAGAAGAGGTACCAAGCTGGTACCATCACTGGAAAGGATACAGAGAAGAGGTACCAAGCTGGCACCATCACTGGAAAGGATACAGAGAAGAGGTACCATGCTGGTACCATCACTGGAGAGGATACAGAGAAGAGGTACCAAGCTGGTACCATCACTGGAGAGGATACAGAGAAGAGGTACCAAGCTGGTACCATCACTGGAGAGGATACAGAGAAGAGGTACCAAACTGGTACCATCACTGGAGAGGATACAGAGAAGAGGTACCAAGCTGGTACCATCACTGGAGAGGGTACAGAGAAGAGGTACCAAGCTGGTACCATCACTGGAGAGGATACAGAGAAGAGGTACCAAGCTGGTACCATCACTGGAGAGAATACAGAGAAGAGGTACCAAGCTGGTACCATCACTGGAGAGGATACAGAGAAGAGGTACCAAGCTGGTACCATCACTGGAGAGGGTACAGAGAAGAGGTACCAAGCTGGTACCATCACTGGAGAGGATACAGAGAAGAGGTACCAAGCTGGTACCATCACTGGAGAGGATACAGAGAAGAGGTACCAAGCTGGTACCATCACTGGAGAGGATACAGTGAAGAGGTACCAAGCTGGTACCATCACTGGAGAGGATACAGAGAAGAGGTACCAAGCTGGTACCATCACTGGAGAGGATACAGAGAAGAGGTACCAAGCTGGCACCATCACTGGAGAGGATACAGAGAAGAGGTACCAAGCTGGTACCATCACTGGAGAGGATACAGAGAAGAGGTACCAAGCTGGTACCATCACTGGAGAGAATACAGAGAAGAGGTACCAAGCTGGTACCATCACTGGAGAGGATACAGAGAAGAGGTACCAAGCTGGTACCATCACTGGAGAGGATACAGTGAAGAGGTACCAAGCTGGTACCATCACTGGAGAGGATACAGAGAAGAGGTACCAAGCTGGTACCATCACTGGAAAGGATACAGAGAAGAGGTACCAAGCTGGCACCATCACTGGAAAGGATACAGAGAAGAGGTACCATGCTGGTACCATCACTGGAGAGGATACAGAGAAGAGGTACCAAGCTGGTACCATCACTGGAGAGGATACAGAGAAGAGGTACCAAGCTGGTACCATCACTGGAGAGGATACAGAGAAGAGGTACCAAACTGGTACCATCACTGGAGAGGATACAGAGAAGAGGTACCAAGCTGGTACCATCACTGGAGAGGGTACAGAGAAGAGGTACCAAGCTGGTACCATCACTGGAGAGGATACAGAGAAGAGGTACCAAGCTGGTACCATCACTGGAGAGAATACAGAGAAGAGGTACCAAGCTGGTACCATCACTGGAGAGGATACAGAGAAGAGGTACCAAGCTGGTACCATCACTGGAGAGGGTACAGAGAAGAGGTACCAAGCTGGTACCATCACTGGAGAGGATACAGAGAAGAGGTACCAAGCTGGTACCATCACTGGAGAGGATACAGAGAAGAGGTACCAAGCTGGTACCATCACTGGAGAGGATACAGTGAAGAGGTACCAAGCTGGTACCATCACTGGAGAGGATACAGAGAAGAGGTACCAAGCTGGTACCATCACTGGAGAGGATACAGAGAAGAGGTACCAAGCTGGCACCATCACTGGAGAGGATACAGAGAAGAGGTACCAAGCTGGTACCATCACTGGAGAGGATACAGAGAAGAGGTACCAAGCTGGTACCATCACTGGAGAGAATACAGAGAAGAGGTACCAAGCTGGTACCATCACTGGAGAGGATACAGAGAAGAGGTACCAAGCTGGTACCATCACTGGAGAGGATACAGTGAAGAGGTACCAAGCTGGTACCATCACTGGAGAGGATACAGAGAAGAGGTACCAAGCTGGTACCATCACTGGAGAGGATACAGAGAAGAGGTACCAAGCTGGCACCATCACTGGAGAGGAAACAGAGAAGAGGTACCAAGCTGGTACCATCACTGGAGAGGATACAGTGAAGAGGTACCAAGCTGGTACCATCACTGGAGAGGATACAGAGAAGAGGTACCAAGCTGGTACCATCACTGGAGAGGATACAGAGAAGAGGTACCAAGCTGGTACCATCACTAGAGAGGATGCAGAGAAGAGGTACCAAGCTGGTACCATCACTGGAGAGGATACAGAGAAGAGGTACCAAGCTGGTACCATCACTGGAGAGGATACAGAGAAGAGGTACCAAGCTGGTACCATCACTGGAGAGGATACAGAGAAGAGGTACCAAGCTGGTACCATCACTGGAGAGGATACAGAGAAGAGGTACCATGCTGGTGCCATCACTGGAGAGGATACAGAGAAGAGGTACCAAGCTGGTACCATCACTGGAGAGGATACAGAGAAGAGGTACCAAGCTGGTACCATCACTGGAGAGGATACAGAGAAGAGGTACCATGCTGGTACCATCACTGGAGAGGATACAGAGAAGAGGTACCAAGCTGGTACCATCACTGGAGAGGATACAGAGAAGAGGTACCATGCTGGTACCATCACTGGAGAGGATACAGAGAAGAGGTACCAAGCTGGTACCATCACTGGAGAGGATACAGAGAAGAGGTACCAAGCTGGTACCATCACTGGAGAGGATACAGAGAAGAGGTACCAAGCTGGTACCATCACTGGAGAGGATACAGAGAAGAGGTACCAAGCTGGTACCATCATTGCAGAGGATACAGAGAAGAGGTACCAAGCTGGTTCCATCACTGGAGAGGATACAGAGAAGAGGTACCATGCTGGTACCATCACTGGAGAGGATACAGAGAAGAGGTACCAAGCTGGTACCATCACTGGAAAGGATACAGAGAAGAGGTACCATGCTGGCACCATCACTGGAGAGAATACAGAGAAGAGGTACCAAGCTGGCACCATCACTGGAGAGGATACAGAGAAGAGGTACCAAGCTGGTACCATCACTGGAGAGGATACAGAGAAGAGGTACCAAGCTGGCACCATCACTGGAGAGGATACAGAGAAGAGGTACCATGCTGGTACCATCACTGGAGAGGATACAGAGAAGAGGTACCAAGCTGGTACCATCACTGGAAAGGATACAGAGAAGAGGTACCAAGCTGGCACCATCACTGGAAAGGATACAGAGAAGAGGTACCATGCTGGTACCATCACTGGAGAGGATACAGAGAAGAGGTACCAAGCTGGTACCATCACTGGAGAGGATACAGAGAAGAGGTACCAAGCTGGTACCATCACTGGAAAGGATACAGAGAAGAGGTACCAAGCTGGCACCATCACTGGAAAGGATACAGAGAAGAGGTACCATGCTGGTACCATCACTGGAGAGGATACAGAGAAGAGGTACCAAGCTGGTACCATCACTGGAGAGGATACAGAGAAGAGGTACCAAGCTGGTACCATCACTGGAGAGGATACAGAGAAGAGGTACCAAACTGGTACCATCACTGGAGAGGATACAGAGAAGAGGTACCAAGCTGGTACCATCACTGGAGAGGGTACAGAGAAGAGGTACCAAGCTGGTACCATCACTGGAGAGAATACAGAGAAGAGGTACCAAGCTGGTACCATCACTGGAGAGAATACAGAGAAGAGGTACCAAGCTGGTACCATCACTGGAGAGGATACAGAGAAGAGGTACCAAGCTGGTACCATCACTGGAGAGGGTACAGAGAAGAGGTACCAAGCTGGTACCATCACTGGAGAGGATACAGAGAAGAGGTACCAAGCTGGTACCATCACTGGAGAGGATACAGAGAAGAGGTACCAAGCTGGTACCATCACTGGAGAGGATACAGTGAAGAGGTACCAAGCTGGTACCATCACTGGAGAGGATACAGAGAAGAGGTACCAAGCTGGTACCATCACTGGAGAGGATACAGAGAAGAGGTACCAAGCTGGCACCATCACTGGAGAGGATACAGAGAAGAGGTACCAAGCTGGTACCATCACTGGAGAGGATACAGAGAAGAGGTACCAAGCTGGTACCATCACTGGAGAGAATACAGAGAAGAGGTACCAAGCTGGTACCATCACTGGAGAGGATACAGAGAAGAGGTACCAAGCTGGTACCATCACTGGAGAGGATACAGTGAAGAGGTACCAAGCTGGTACCATCACTGGAGAGGATACAGAGAAGAGGTACCAAGCTGGTACCATCACTGGAGAGGATACAAAGAAGAGGTACCAAGCTGGCACCATCACTGGAGAGGAAACAGAGAAGAGGTACCAAGCTGGTACCATCACTGGAGAGGATACAGTGAAGAGGTACCAAGCTGGTACCATCACTGGAGAGGATACAGAGAAGAGGTACCAAGCTGGTACCATCACTGGAGAGGATACAGAGAAGAGGTACCAAGCTGGTACCATCACTGGAGAGGATACAGAGAAGAGGTACCAAGCTGGTACCATCACTGGAGAGGATACAGAGAAGAGGTACCAAGCTGGTACCATCACTCAAACAATATGAAGTCTCAAATAAACAAAGACTACAAGTAGATATCATTCAAACCTTCAAGATACTGAATAACTCCATAACTCAAAACAATGGAATGAAACTTGGTGGCAGAAGATGCAACACGAAAGTATGTAAAATATTTTCTTTTCATTTTTTTACAAACATAATAATTATTGAATTTAACAAATAACTTGCTGAAGCCTTAAACGTGAAGACAATACAGTTATTCATGAACCAGCTGAACAAGAACACTGTAAATACAGGAATGAACGAGATATTACAGGAATGAACGAGATATTACACTGGAGCAAACTGAAGTCAACATGTTTCTGATGTTTGATCAGCAACTGTACCAACACTGCCAAGTTTACAGTAGTAATAGTAGTAGTGGTAGTAGTGGTGGTGGTAGTAATAGTAGTGGTAGTAGCGGTGGAGGTAGCAGTAGTAGTAGTGATAGTATTAGTAGTGGTAGTAGTAGTAGTAACAGCAGTGGTCGTGGTGGAAGTAGTATTAGTAGTAGCAGTGGTGGTGGTAGAATTAGATGGTTGTGATAGTCAGAACAGTGTTGCGTATTGAACTAACACGAGTAGTTACGATAGTAACTATAATAATTTAGTAGAGATAGTTGTTATCTACACCTTCCATCTACTTTCATCTCTACAACAATTTCCATGCCATTTTTAAGTTATGGTAGGGTATATTTTTACCTGGTTTCACGCAGGCGTTAGCTGGAGGGTGAGGAGAGAGCCTTCTGCTTTACTATTCCTGACACACCTGGATAAAATACGAATCCTTTATTATAGACAGCCTCGGTGTGGACTTTTAAGTTCTTGGCTGTCTGATTCTATGTGATAGGCACTGCTGTCTATTGCAGGATACATCACTGTCTGTTGCAGGGTACACCACCGTCTATTGCAGTGTAGGCCAGTACCTGAGTCTTACCTGCGGCTCAGGTGAAAAGACCCACGTTACGAGACCTTCTCCTAACGACTACCACCACAACAACAACACCAGACCCTCAACATTATCATCCCACCACCACCACCACCACCACCACCACCACCAACACCACCACCACCACCAACACCACCACCACCAACAACACCACCACCACCACTACCACCACCACTGTGAGGGAAAAGTTCAATAGATAGGAATAGAGAGGGAGTATATAGTAACAACAGTTTGATTGCCGGCTACTTGTTAAGGTAGGGTAAGTCAAGCTCCCGCTATTCCCGCCTTTTTTCCCCCTCCCCGAAAGTGATAGTTTGATTGCCGGCTGCTTGTTAAGGTAGGGTCAGTCTAGCTCCCGCCTTTTCTCCCCCACCCCTAAAGTGATAGTTTGACTGCCGGCTGCTTGTTAAGGTAGGATCAGTCTAGCTCCCACTATCCCTCCCCCTCCCTCTTCCCCCCCCCCCCCCGATAGGTGACGCGTGGGGCTCTGGTCAAACAGTAAATCACTAGACTCACAGCTCCCAACACTATTGTAAGTACATTCCTGCCTTGTATTCTAGTGGATTTATTGGTTGAAAGCTTCACTTTTGACCAATAATAAACTTAGTCCTTTCAGTCTTGCTCTAGGTTGACTGTTGTAATAATCACCACATCTTTTGGGTATTGTACTTACCATGGAGAGTGATTTCTTAAGCAGTGGGTAACCTGTCTATCTTTCCAGCTTGGATGACAGAGAGGGTCACCTGTCAATCAATGAGAAGAAATGATGGAGATGGACTAACGTCCAGAGACTTCCCCATTTTGGATTTAATTACCTGTGCACCTGTAGGAAATTGCAGGACGTAACCCCACATCATTGCAGCGGTAAAGAACCTGCTTTCCTGTCATCGGGATAAAATACTCAAGGCTCTATCTACTGTGAAGTACTAGCCAGTGGGTCGTAACCAACACCTGCGACCCCCCCCCATCACCAGCAACGGCTACGATTTCAACAACAGTGTCACCAACACCAGACACCCCTATATATATTAGCGTTGAATTAAGTTATCATTTATATTTTTCATTTTTCATTTTCTTTAATGTAGGATTAACATTTCATATTTAAGTGTTTTATATTTTATATTTCTATATAATAAAGTGTTTATGTTTGTCTGTTATTATTTCTTTTTCTATTCATTAATTTTCCTGAGGAGGAGCCAGCCTTGGTAATACTGTCTGAAGTTGTTACAGGGCTGAGTAAGCCTTCACAACCACCACCACCAACACCACCACCACCAACACCCCAACCACAACACCACCAGATCCACCAATACTCTCCCCACAAACCCTTCCCCACCCACAACACCAATCCACCAACACCACCTCCAACACAAACGCACAACACCACCACTTCCCCCCCCCCCGCAACACACACACAGGCAACACTAACCAGTCAATTACATGAGAGAGATACAGATTGCCTCAAAGGATCAAACTTTGCGAGTAAGGTTGCCAGGATCCCCGGAGGCTCTACGCCAACTTTCTCTCTCTCTTTCTCTAATCTTTTACGAAAATTGTGTAAGCTGGATAAAACTGTAACAGAAGAAATATTAAGACTTTTCTGATGGCTTCAAGTGGATTCTGTGGAGGAAGATGATAGCATATGACAGATATTAGTTGTTATACTGCTTTAGTAAGAAGGAAGAGGAGGAAAAGGCAAAGGTGGGTTGAGGAAGGAAAGAGGGAGAGAGAGAGAGAGAGAGAGAGAGAGAGAGAGAGAGAGAGAGAGAGAGAGAGAGAGGCAACATGTCAACAGCATTTCTTGATATTGACAAAGATAACCCTGGAAAAAATAAATTTGCGGGAAAATAACGTTAGTGCGATGCTATCATACCATCACTGCTGTGATAACGCTGAAGTAGTAGTAATAGTAGTAGTGGTATTATTGTTGGTAGTAGTAGTAGTTGTAGTAGTGGTATTATTATTAGTAGTAGTAATAATAGTAGTAGTTGTAGTAGTAGTAGTAGTAGTAGCAGGAGCAGCAGCGGCAGCAGCAGCAGTAATAGTAGTAGTAGCGGTATTATTATTAGTAGTAGTAGTAGTAGTAATTGTAGCAGCAGCAGTAGCAGTAGTAGCAATAGTCACAAATACTAAAGGCGCAAAGAAAGAGAAGCAGAAATACTTGTCTTGACAGAAGAGGGAGCATGGTGAGAGAAATATGGAACGCACATGTCACTGTGTACAAGGTTGCGGTAGACAGGGAGAGCAAAGCCAGTGAGAGAGCGGTGGACGCAAACATATAGGAGAGGAAGCAACGAGTTAGATTCCTATTCAGCTCTGAACTTTATGGAAAGAGCCAGATTTGTTGAGGGGGGAACAAGAAAGACTTTGAAAGAGACCAGAGTCATATGGCCAGAGAGTAAAGAAATCATCATAGGGAAGTCAGAGAGGATTCGCAACAATAATTGGAAATAAAACTGCGTCGAAATACTCCATAAGAAGATTAATAGGTACAGGGGATAGGATTGAATCCCTTGTCGACATCAGAGTTTAAGGAATAGAAGTTACAGTGGGTGGAAAATGAGTTACACACAGCGGCGGTAAATAAAATCAAGTCATGGGGTAGGAACAGACAGATGATGTAGTCCCCTACTGGCCTTCTCTCTGGGGAAAACTGATACCACCATCAAGAGGAACATTAGTAAAGAGAGAGACTACATCAAAGCCTCGGAATTTTACGCGTAAGAGCCAGATGCACTCGGTCAGTGAAATCTACAATGACAGAGGTGACAGGAGAGAAGGAACGAAGGAGAGAGAGAGAGAGAGAGAGAGAGAGAGAGAGAGAGAGAGAGAGAGAGAGAGAGAGAGAGAGAGAGAGAGAGAGAGAGAGAGAGAGTTTTAACCAGCCAAGAGCCTAGAGAAAGAAAGACAGAACCTCTATAGGACAATTTAACGATGGGAAACACTAGGTTTGCGAGCGTCAGGGCGACCATAAAAATAAGACAGAGCAGACAACAGGGAAATATTTAACGAGATCAAAGTCAGGTGGAGAGAAATCGGAGAGTGTACTCTGAGGCTGAAAGTCCTCTTGACGCGAGCAAGAGTCTTGGACACAAGAGGAATATAGGTGAGGTAGTCAGTAGTCAAATTTCTGACAATCAGAAGGCGTCCTTGCCGTCAAAGACAGCAACTGCCTTTTGACAGAAGAAAAGATATCTGATCTGAAAGAAGTCAAGGCAAGCTGATAGCATTGACGAAGTCGGCTTCTGTCACATCAACGTCACACAGCACCCACAAGTTAATGAATAAGTCACGTATACGGTACTTGGGTATCTTAACTGTCGAAACGTTGCGCTTGAAGATGCCTGTTTTGTGTAGGCGATACATTTCGGCGATAAAGATACCTCAGTGTTGTATGTGTGTCTTATTCATCAAGGTGACGATTCTCTGGAAAAAAATGGCTCTTAACGCCTCTACTGACCTTTGATGACCTCCAGTGACCTACTTATATCGTGGTGACCAGCCAGTTATGCGAAGCCCAGTGATGTGTATTGATGGGCCATTTTATAGGTGTACACTGATGGTAAAATGCTTACATACATACATACATACATATACATACATATATATATATATATATATATATATATATATATATATATATTGTGACAGCAACCCACTGTGAGAAAGAGCCGTTGTGAGAGTTAGATACAGAGAGAGAGAAAGAGAGAGAGACAGCGAGAGAGGTCAGAAGACGTAATCAGGTCAGCGCCAGCACGAAGACCAGATCAAGTAGCAAAAGAAAAGGGCCAAATAATGCAGAAGCTGAAGGAGATATTGGGAGAGAGAGGGAATGAGGGCAAATAGAAATACCAGCAACACAACCGGTGAAGAAGAACCTGGATCACTTCGATAAAGACGGCCTCAGTGGTTGTCCGAAAGATGCAGTGATCATTCCATATTTTATCCGCTAGTGGTTCTAGGTATAGTCATCCTTAGGTCTGGGTCTCAGACCAGGCCAGTGTTGGTAAGGATTACGAACTAATCACATAGGAGAGTCAAGGTGTGTGAACACTGAATGTAAGTAGAAATTTGTAATATTTGCCTGCCATCTTACGTGTTCGTGAGACAGAAAGATTTACCTGTAATCTTATGTGATCACTATTCAACGAGAAGATCAGCAGTCCTGCCAGAGTGAGAAAAAAGGTTAATTTCCACACATATGACACGTGGGTAGTGTGTGTATATATATATATATATATATATATATATATATATATATATATATATATATATATATACATGGTCCATGGTCGACAGGAATATAATTGAATCTTGTTTCATAAAAAGCAGTTTTGACAATAATATGAATATTTCCTTTGGTTTATATAAATTAGATCCATTTATAATTAATAGAATTTGGGAAGAATTTAATAATACACTGGACAAATAATTTTTAAATTTTCTTGGGTAGAATAGTTTGGGGGTGAGTTTTGCAAAGGACCTATCCAAGTTGTCTCGCCGCGCGTCACGTGTTTAACCGTTGTGGGATCTGATAGTGAGGTGCTGGCCGGACCCCTTATATAGCTTCCTAGGATGCTTCACTTTCATAGTTCCTTGATAATGTGAGTAGTCACGAAAGCGCTTGGAATTTCTTTATTCTTTCAGAGTGGTTGTTTTGCATATTTTAAAATCACCTGTTTACTGTGATCTTATTGCATATATATATATATATATATATATATATATATATATATATATATATATATATATATATATATATATATATATATATATATATATATATAAGCATGTATTATTATTAACACGTGCAGCACTTGTGTGTATCTATTATTAACAACGTTTCGCCTACACATGCAGACTTTCTTCAGTTGAATATAGATGAATATAACACTGGAGACAGTAGTAGAATATTACCCTTGAGTAATATCCATCAACTTGTCAATATTACATATCATCAATAATGTGATAATAGTCATGGTAACTCAGTATGGAAATAATATAAGTATTATATTCTAATATTTTCAATTAAAAACATTATTATAATTATTATTATAATTATTATAATAATTATTATTAAAATATCGTGGAGAGAATTATTTTTACTTAAAGGAAGATACGTATTTTATATGGCCTCGTTCATACATCCAGCTGCCACAGAGGCGGAAATTACGTCTTTTGAGATATGAAGGTGAACTCTGTGGCTTGGTTGGTGGCGTCCTCACCTCACTCATACTGAGGGTGTCCGGGATCGATCCCCGGCACGGGTGAAACGCTAGGCATATTTACTTACAAAAGCTGCCTCTGTTCACCTAGTAGTAAGTAGGTATCTGGATGTTAGTCACCTTGCACCTGCTGTATATGTTCACTTAGCAGTAAGTCGGTACCTGGGTGCTATTAGTTTGTTGTGGGTGGCATCCTGGAGGACAAAATTAAGGTCGGTTGACAGAAATGCTCTGCATTACAAAGGGCTTTCTATATAGTATGTCACTGATGTCAGCTATGTATGTATCAGATGTATCATGTACTTGTAGATATGGACTCTAGATAAATTCTTAGCCTGTAAATTTAACGTTGTAAACAAGACGTACAGGATCTCCTGCTCCAAGTGACGGGACATCGAAGTGACGGGACATCGAAGTGAGGGGACATCGAAGTGAGGGGACATCGAAGTGAGGGGACATCGAAGTGAGGGGGACATCGAAGTGAGGGGACATCGAAGTGAAGGGACATCAATGAGACGGGACATCGAAGTGACGGGACATCGAAGTGAAGGGACATCAATGAGACGGGACATCGAAGTGGGAGTCAATG
Organism: Cherax quadricarinatus; assembly: GCF_038502225.1. Taxonomy (NCBI): domain Eukaryota; kingdom Metazoa; phylum Arthropoda; class Malacostraca; order Decapoda; family Parastacidae; genus Cherax; species Cherax quadricarinatus. The sequence continues at coordinate 146,627 of NC_091354.1, forward strand.
GCCTCAGCCTCCTCCTGGCTCTTTTCCCCAGTGGTATGACTTCCATTACTGCAACCCCATAAGGTATGGATAGGAGGCGACTCTCTCTCTCTCTCTCTCTCTCTCTCTCTCTCTCTCTCTCTCTCTCTCTCTCTCTCTCTCTCTCTCTCTCTCTCTTACGACTGATGGCCTGTTTTTCCCAGGTAGCCTCGCGTGACCCGCCAACACTACTTTGTGAAGCTCTCAGTGCCTTATTCTGGAGGAGGAGGAAGCAGAAGAGAAGGAAGAACAGAAGGAGAAGGAGGTCATCCTAACACATCATTACCATTACATTCACTAAAAAGCGCCAAATCCGTAAGGGTCACACAGCCATTCTCTCACCAACACATTTTCCGAAGTGATCAGTTTTCCAACTAATTTCTTAATTATATGTCTTAAATGACGGCAATAATTTTTCCCATGAATAAAATACTGTCATTTTTTTTTGCAACGCAAATAAAATCTCTTTGAAACAAGCAAAAGCTCCCAGTGAAACAGAGGTTTTGGGGGGTCATTGCCCCCGTCTGTGAAAAACGAAATGTAAGGTAAAGGACTAAGATTCTGTTTCCTTGATAATGTGAGAAGTCACGAAAGCGCTTGGAATTTCACTACTCTTTCACAGTGGTTGTTTTGCATATATATATATATATATATATATATATATAGATATATATATATATATATATATATATATATATATATATATATAAGTTACTCATTTCTAATTATGCGACGCTACATTTACGACCTTTAATTTCTTGTTTTACTACCCAGCAGGTCGTTGCGCAAGTTTACGTGTAAGTGTAAACGCGTAAAACACAAACACGCATCTGATTTTAAACTTATTTGCAACATTTCCTAGAAGCAGTCTAAAATGATTCGTTGACGAATATGATGATGATGATGATGAAGGGAGAAGACCATGACAGAACATTGCATTAGACACAATTAAGCGCAGTTTTTTTAAGGCTATCTTAGTGAGAATTTTTGTAAGGAAGACAGAGAAGGGGGAGGTGTTGAAAGGGGCTCTGGAATTACTGGGAATCCCGGCTGGCGTAAACGCCAGTGGGTTAACGTTTCAATACGCCAATAAGTGAACGCCTGTATATGCGTCAATGCGTCGCCTGGAGCGTGTAACGAGGGATGGAAAGTCCCGCTTAACACAACACACAGCCAGAGGGCTCTCAAACACTGCTGGATTATTAATTTGCATATGCATAAAAAATGAATCTCTCTATCTGTCTGTCTGTCTGTCTGTCTGTCTGTCTGTCTCTCTCTCTCTCTCTCTCTCTCTCTCTCTCTCTCTCTCTCTCTCTCTCTCTCTCTCAGGCTAATCGTATTCAAGAAAAATACACGAGAGGCTTTATGAGAGGGGTAACTGGTACAAAAAAAAAGTGGCTTAATTAGGTTGAAACTAAATTAACCAAGCAGAAAATTATATACACTGAAAGGTGTATATCTCTCAGTGTATATACACACACACTGAGATATACATTTTGCACAGATAACTACAGATAGTTAAATACAGATAGGTAATTACACCTGTATATTACACAGTAATAAAATTGGTAAAAGTGTTTTATTTACTCGAGCATTATTACGTACAGTGAGATAAGATAAGATTTTTAACCCCGGAGGGTTAGCCACCCAGGATAACCCAAGAAAGTCAGTGCGTCATCGAGGACTGTCTAACTTATTTCCATTGGGGTCCTTAATCTTGTCCCCCAGGATGCGACCCACACCAGTCGACTAACACCCAGGTACCTATTTGCTGCTAGGTGAACAGGACAACAGGTGTAAGGAAACGTGTCGAAATGTTTCCACCCGCCGGGAATCGAACCCGGTCCCTCCGTGTGTGAAGCGGGAGCTTTAGCCACCAGGCCACCGGGCCAGTGACTTTTGATATATATTCAGACGTAATTTTCTTTTGTTTCTCGTTCCTTTTGAGAAAAATCTATTCGACTGTTTCTTCAATAAGTCCTTTATTATACAATAAAACTAGGGATCCTTAACCTTGTCAAACCCTGTGTAAAAAAAAAAAAATTAATCTTTATTGCATTGTAGTTAAACACTAGAGGTTCACGTTTTCTATGGACTGTTCAGAAATGTTCGAAATGCCAGCGTAGACTCTCGTAAATGATGTTCCAGTGAGAGCAAACACCAGGGAATTTTAGTGTATAATGAGTGCGTAGTCACTCTGGCTGTCACTCATGTAGCAGTAACTAGATTGAAACCTCGCAGAGGCTAGCGAGTCAGCTAGTTTTTTTTTTCACGTCTTGAGTTTATCACATCAGCTGTTCCACACGCCGGCTGTTTGTCACGTCAGCTGTACCACACGTCAGCACTTTCTCTAGTTTCATTTCCTTTCTCTAGTTTTCCGAACTGGCGCTGCATACTCCAATATGGGCCTAACGTACACAGGACCCTATATACTGTTTACGTTAGGCCCATACTGGAGTATGCAGCACCAGTTTGGAACATATACCTAGCCAAGCATGTAAGGAAACTTTAGAAAGTGCAAAGGTTTGCAACAAGACTAGTCCCTGAGCAAAGGGGTATGTCCTACGAGGAGAGGTTAGGGGAAATCGAACTGATGACACTGGAAGACAGGAGAGATAGGGGGGATATGATAACGACATATAAAATACTGAGAGGAATCGACAAGGTGGACAGAGACAGGATGTTCCAGAGATGGGACACAGTAACAAGGGGACACAGTTGGAAGTTGAAGACTCAGATGAATAAAAGGGATGCTAGGAAGTATTTCTTCAGTCACAGAGTGGTCAGGAAGTGGAATAGTCTGGGAAGTAATGTAGTGGAGGCAGGATCCATACATAGATTTAAGAAGAGGTATAATAAAGCTCATAGAGCGGGAAGAGTGACCGAGTAGCGGCCAGTGAAGAAGCGGGGCCAGGAGCTAGGACTCGACCCCTGCAACCACAACTAGGTGAGTACATCAGCTGTTTATCACGTCAGTTAAATACTACACCATGAAATCGAAGAGAGAAAAAGCATTGCATATATATATATATATATATATATATATATATATATATATATATATATATATATATATATATATATATATATATATATATATATAAGTGTATACACATATTCATTAAAGGACCCCAGTGGAAATAAGTCACTCTGACTTTCCTGGGTTATCTCAGGTACTTTACACATATACTGTTATTTATAATAATCTATGTAACTGTATTTGTGCATACCTGAATAAACTTACTTATGTCTTACGAGGAATATCCGATCGTAATATTCCTGAAAAAAATATATCCAGAACGAAACGTTGACCCAACAAAAGCATATCGACAATAAGACGTTTAAACCAGAAGGTCCATCAACAAGTACAGTCCGTGGACGTGGGTCCCACGGACTGTTACTCTTCTGTTCTTCTGGTACAGAATAAAAATATATTTCCTCGTTCTTTAAAATTTCAATGTAGTGTAATCCCAGCGGGTTTAACATGTTCTTTTTACGTAAAATAATAAAAAAAAACTGTCCCTCTCTTCGGTTTACATTTTTTACAAAAACTTCAGGATTTTATAGGATCATGGTTAAGAGTTTCTCCATGCTGTCTAAAAAAAAGTCGAGGCTGTCTAGCAGTGCAGATTTTGCCTTTTCAGTCGACTTTATTTATGTCGATTTCACGTGAAATTAAATAATTTTTGATAGAGGGAGATTTTGCAATAATGTACTGGATGCACAAATAACCCGCACATAAAAGAGAGAAGCTTACGACGACGTTTTGGTCCGACCATTCGGTCTAAGTCGGACCGAAACGTCGTCGTAAGTTTCCCTCTTTTATGTGCGGGTTATTTGTGTATCGTTCCAGTCACGGTATTGTGCCTCTTTTTGTTATTAATGTACTGGATGCCAGTGGCTGCCCGTCCTGTGGAGTAATAGTCACCCACACACACACACACACACACAGTGTGTTGCTACGCACCCTGAGAATTACATTATTTGTCAACACTGCAACACGAATTCTCTGTCCCGGCTGGAAAACAGCAATGGAGCGAATGATGGTGAAATTCGTCTTCTTCTTCTTCTCCCACCCCTCCCCGTTACGTAGGTTTGAAAGGAACCGATAAAGAGGGTAACTCAGAGGATGAAGCAGTTCTGATGACTTAGGAAGATGGGGCAGAGAGGGAAGGTGATGGAGAGTAATAACAGGAGGTGATGAAGGGAGATGAAGGGAGATGCAGCAAGCGGAAAATAGAAAGATGGAATTGACGTAGTCATGAAGAAGTGAGGGATAAGGATGGAGATGATGATGATGAGGAGGAGGGAGCAAAGAAGGAGGAGGAGGAGTAGGAGAAAGAAAGATGGGGATGAAAAGGAACAGGAGAAAGAGAAAGATGAAGAATAAAAGGAGGCATAGGAGGAGAATGAAGAAAGGAATGATGAGAGGGAGAGGAGGATAAGGAGGAGAGGAAATAAGAGCAGATAGTGTAGTAGACATTATATAAACTCCACTAAACAACAACAGCAACAACAACAACAACAACAACAACAACAACAACAATAATAATAATAATAATAATAATAATAATAATAATAATAATAATGTTAAAACTAGCAATAATAACACTAACAAGAATAATAATAACAATAATAATAGTAATCCCAACAACATTAATAATAACATACATCTAACAGACGAGACACAATGGGGGTGACTAAACTAAACTTTCAAGTTTGTTTTTGTCTCCCCTTGGTGATCCCAGCGACGAGAGGAGCCAGCGGAGCGTCTAGTGGCATTGTCCTGAATGAAAACTTTTGCAACTCTGATCGTTAAGCTGACTCGCCGTTGAGTCTTTTTCGCTGTCATTCGCCTTGTTCTCGTTATGTTTAAGAGCGATTGTTCTCCTGGAGGAGCCTCGAGTAGAGGAAAGTTGAGAATGATAACGTGTATATGTTTTAATTCTCTCTCTCTCTCTCTCTCTCTCTCTCTCTCTCTCTCTCTCTCTCTCTCTCTCTCTCTCTCTCTCTCTCTCTCTCTCTCTCTCTCGTGTATAATACGCTAGAATAATTAAAAATAGAATAAGTTAGAGAAAAGTGACTTAAAAAGAACGATTCAGAGGAAAATTATTAGACTCTCCCACACTCCAACACACACTCCCACACTCCAACACACACTCCCACACTCCAACACACACTCCCACACTCCAACACACACTCCCACACTCCAACACACACTCCCACACTCCAACACACACTCCCACACTCCAACACACTCTCCCACACACTCTCCCACACACTCTCCCACACACTCTCCCACACACTCCCCCACACTTGGTTAATATACTTACTTTCCTTAAGTGAAATCCTTTTTCTGAATTATATTATCTCTATTCACGAAGTAATTCTGAAGCTTTTGAAATTTCAATTCATCCTACAGACATATTTTTCTTGACTCAGAGCAGATTTTGGACTAGTTACCGTGTCTCACTGATATTATATGTTAGTTACCCCTTCTCACTGCTTTTATATATTATTTACCCCTTATTATTGTTATTATATATTAGTTAACCCTTCTCACTGCAATTATATATTAGTTAACCCTTATTATTATTATTATATATTAGTTAACCCTTCTCACTGCTATTATATGTTAGTTACCCTTTATCATTGTTATTATATATTAGTTAAGCCTTCTTACTGCATCACTCACAGTGTATACACAGGTGTATACACACCTGATGATGTAAATACACAGAGAGTGATGCTGGGATTATGTACAAATTTTCCAACAGGTGAACCTATTCACATACTAAGCAACAGGTACCTGGGTGTTAGTGGACTGTTGTGGGTGGCATCCTGGGGGAGAGGGTTTTAGGACGACAGTGAAAATACACCACACTGGTGGGCCTTGTTGTTCTTCTTCAAATTATTATTATTATTATTATTATTATTATTATTATTATTATTATTATTATAATTATCGTTCTCTATAGTCTTTATTTGTGGATATATATATATATATATATATATATATATATATATATATATATATATATATATATATATATATATATATATATATATATATATATATATATATATATATATATATATGCAATAAGATCACAGTAAACAGGTGATTTTCAGAATATGCAAAACAGCCTCTGTGAAAGAATAGAGAAATTCCACGCTCTTTCGTGACTACTCACATTATCAAGGAACAATAAAGGTAATGCATCAAAGGAAGGCATATAAAGGGTCTAGCCCACACCTCACTATCACATCCCACAACAAAGCAACACCTGACGCGCGACTCATAAGAAGGAGAACACTGCAGCAGGCCCGCTGGCCCAACTAGACAGGTCCTTCACACAACCCACAAACAAATTACTCTACCCAAGAATTAAGAAATTTAAAATTTATTATTTGTTAAATGTATTATTAAATTCTACCCAAATTCTATTAATTATAAATGGATCTAATTTATATAAACCAAAGGAAGTATTCATATTATTGTCAAAACTGCTTTTTATGAAACAAGATTCAGTTACATTCCTGACGACCATGGACTTGCTTGATACTACTTTCTCAACTTTTTAAAATCTCTTACATGAATAAATAGAGCATTGGAATCTTGTCCAGTTCTAATGCTATATTTATGTTGTTTTAATCTTAGTTCGAGATTTTTTACCAGTTTGACCGTAATAAACTTTATCGCAAATTTTACAAGGAATCTTATAGACACATCCATCAGCATTTTGGGTGAGGATTCTTTATCGAAAGTTTTTTTTACTGTATCAAGATTTTTAAATACAGCTTTGATATTAAAAGTCTTAAGAAGAGAAGGCACATCAACCAAGTTTTGATGGTAAGGGAGAACCAACATATTTTTAGTTGAATAAGGCTGGTTGTCCCTTTTTGGATTGTAAAAAGTATTTCTAGCTATTTTAAAAGATTTATCAATTAATTTTCTTGGGTATTTCAAATCATTACCTATTTCATAAATTTTGGATATTTCCTCATCTATGAACTCAGGACTACAAATTCGTAAAGCTCTCAAAAACATTGATGAGAAAACAGACAGTTTGACTCTATCTTGATGCGAGGAATAATAGTGGACATAGGAACAGTTATTTGTAGGTTTTGAATTCATTATTACTCTTAATAATTAAAACATCTAGAAAAGGCAATGAGTTATTTTCTTCAAACTCAACAGTAAAGTTTATAGAATGGGCTAAGCTATAAACTTTACTGTTGAGTTTGAGGAAAATAACTCATTGCCTTTTCTAGATGTTTTAATTATTAAGGGTAATAATGAATTAAATTTTAAAATTCACAGAAAACCTACAAATAACTGTGATAGTGAGGTGTGGGCTAGACCCTTTATATGCTTTCCTTTGATGCATTACTTTTATTGTTCCTTGATAATGTGAGTAGTCACGAAAGCGCTTGGAATTTCATTATTCTTTCACTGGCTGTTTTGCATATATATATATATATATATATATATATATATATATATATATATATATATATATATATATATATATGTATTTCCACGGTGGCAAATCATTAATTCTTTTCAGAGTAAAATATATAGCGAAGGCAATTAGCGTGATTATTGCTCAGTACCAAATAGATTTGAAGAGGGACAATAGATAGCACATGAGCGTGAAGGTGACTATTGTTATGACCGGCTCCATGAGGGTTTACCACTTTTGTTTCAATAATAATAATAATAACAGTAATAATAACAATAATGCTCCACTATATCAGTGTGGTGTTTGAAACGAGAGTTGAATAATAAGAGACACAAACACGCCATTATATTTTCCAGCCTCTAAACAAAAGATCAGAAAAACAAAGTCAATAAAGGAATTTAAATCACGCTTCTCTCTCCCGTGTTTAATATTTTGTTGTAAATAAACAATGCATATATCATAGTTCCTTGATAATGTGAGTAGTCACGAAAGCGCTTGGAATTTCTCTATTCTTTCAGAGTGGTTGTTTTGCATATATATATATATATATATATATATATATATATATATATATATATATATATATATATATATATATATATATATATATATATGGCAGTCAAGAAGGGACTCGTTGAGCCTTACAAGGAGGAGAGGGTTAAACTGTCTCACTGAAGGATCTTCCAGGATCTTACGGAGATCCTGGTCTCCGCTTAGAGATAGCCTGCTACTGGACTCTGCAATTCTCTCTCTCTCTCTCTCTCTCTCTCTCTCTCTCTCTCTCTCTTTCTCCCTGGGCCCAGGCTTAACGTTTATTCAAATTTGTTTAAGCTGAAAGCTGTTATACTACCTACGTAGGCTTATTTCTCAGCTTTGCTTCAAACATTACCATATGACTTAATACACGGCTGTTCTCAGTAACATATACTCTGTACACACATACACTGACACACACACACTCACACACATATACACGCACGCACACGCACACGCACACGCACACACACACACACACACACACACACACACACACACACACACACACACACACACACACACACAGGATCAGGCAGGACTACAAAGAGACCTGGACAGGCTACAAGCCTGGTCCAGCAACTGGCTCCTTGAGTTTAACCCTGCCAAATGCAAAGTCATGAAGTTTGGGGAAGGGCAAAAAAGACCGCAGACACAATATAGTTTAGATGGCCAAAGACTGCAAACCTCACTCAAGGAAAAAGATCTGGGGGTAAGTGTAACACCGAGCATATCTCCTGATGCGCACATCAATCAGATAACTGCTGCAGCACACGGGCGTCTGGCAAACCTACGGATAGCATTCCGATACCTCAGTAATGAATCGTTCAAGACTCTGTATACCAATTACGTCAGGCCCATACTGGAGTATGCAGCACCAGTTTGGAACCCACACCTGGTGAAGCACGTCAAGAAATTAGAGAAAGTGCAAAGGTTTGCAACAAGACTAATCCCAGAGCTACGGGGATTGTCCTACGAAGAAAGGTTGAGGGAAATCGGCCTGATGACACTGGAGGACAGGAGGGTCAGGGGCGACATGATAACGACATATAAAGTACTGCGCGGAATAGACTAGGTGGACAAAGACGGGATGTTCCAGAGATGGGACACAGAAACAAGAGGTCACAATTGGAAGTTGAAGACTCAGATGAATGAAAGGGATGTTAGGAAGTATTTCTTCAGTCATAGAGTAGTCAGGCCGTGGAATAGCCTAGAAAGTGACGTAGTGGAGGCGGGAACCATACATAGTTTTAAGGCGAGGTATGATAAAGCTCATGGAGCAGGGAGAGAGAGGACCTAGTAGCAATCAGTGAAGGGGCGGGGTCAGGAGCTATGACACAACCCCTGCAACCACAAATAGGTGAGTACACACACACACACACACACTTCTACACATGTGCAGCATCTCAGACACAGCACACACCCTCTACAACAGTCTCAAACATGCAGCATAATTACAGCAGAAACTCAACAAGGTTCAAAAGACTTTAAGAAAACCCAAAAGTTTTAATGTATACCCAGTGCCTCTCTCCTGTGTTTTACTGTCATCACCTCAATGCAAGTTGGGAGATAAACAGTGATATTACTTTCTTTCACTGATCCAGCAGTGCTTTTCCCTACTGTGCTTTTCTAAATAAGCTGGGTGCGACGGTGACTCCAGTTCTGGGACCGATGGAGCTGGCTTGCAAAATGTATAGTGACTATGTATATATATATATTGTTTATGGTACGTATTTCCCTTAGATTAATAAAGCAATTTTAATTAAGTTGATATACGAGAGTTCACCTTATCGAACATGTATTTGTGAGCTTTATTAACAAAGAGAATTCAGGTTGACAATAGTTGTGGGGAAAAGTTTACAGTGGAAGTCAAGTATTGGTAATCCTATTACGACCAGCATGCAGGTCTCTCGTGGTGATCCGTGTTGTGAAACACTAATAAATTCGTAGGAGAGAGAGAGAGAGAAAGAGAGTGAGACGATAACAAATCATCAATTCATTAGGTCACGTTACGAAGCAATAACAAACCAATGCTTACCTAGCTACAGTTGCCATGAAGGCACCACTGTTTTAAGTGATCCTTTAAAGAGTCAATGTAGGACCAGCCAGGACACGAAGATGAATTAGAGATTAATTATCATGGTATATTATCTCAGATTCTGTTGCCTCTGGCGGTGAGACTGGTCGTGAACAAGTTAGTGGGAAGATGGAAGAGGATTCGGTGGATGGGTTCGCTAAGCTTTCGTCGTTCTGAACCGGTTTCGTTAAGATCTCGGACTTTTAAAGTTGGATTCGCTAAGATTCCGACCTTCTGAACTGATTTCGTTAAGATACCGAACTTTTTAAAAGATGGATTCTTTAAGATTCAGACGTTAAAAAACGGGTTCGTTAAGATTCCGACGATGAAAAACGAGTTCGTTACAATTCTGACGTAGAGGAATAAGTCAATGGAATGAGTGGTGGCCTTCACACGAGCCACAGATTCCCTGACGCACCCACCCTCACCCTCCCTCCCATCCACCACTACTGACCTCACGCCCATTCCGCCCACTTCCGAGGCGGGTTCCAGGGGAAGGTAAGCACAAGGAACTCAAAATTACAAAGGAGAGTTAGAGCGGCTTCTCAGGTGGCCAGACCACCTTTACTGCCTCGTAAAACTAGTCTAGCGACACCAGGGTGAGAGGGGCACAAGTCTTGATCTCTCATTGTGCATGTGAACTCTCTGTCTGTCTGTCTGTCTGTCTCTCTCTCTCTCTCTCTCTCTCTCTCTCTCTCTCTCTCTCTCTCTCTCTCTCTCTCTCTCTCTCTCTCTTTCTCATTCACACGCATTTTTCTTATCGTCTCATATCATTTTTATTGCTAACAAATAAATATTATCTAACAAAACACAGGGAAGAAATTCACCTAATAAACAAACAAACAATCAAAAACAAGGGGGAATAAACTCACCTGACAAACAAGCAAACAAAAACAAGCGGGAATAAACTCACCTGACAAACAAACAAACAAAAACACAGGGAATAAACTCACCTTGGTGTATTTTAGTCAGGGAAAAATTAACTGCTAAATACAATGAGAGAATTCGGGAATTTTTTCTCTGAAAGTCAAATAAACATGAGTGTTTATATCCCGACGAGGCAGCAAGTGGTAGTAAGTGGCAGTAAGTGGTAGTAAGTAGCAGCAAGTGGTAGTAAGTGGTAGTAAGTGGTAGTAAGTGGTAGTAAGTGGCAGTAAGTGGTAGTAAGTGGCAGCAAGTGGTAGTAAGTGGTAGTAAGTGGTAGTAAGTGTCAGTAAGTGGCAGCAAGTGGTAGTAAGTGGCAGTAAGTGGCAGCAAGTGGCAGTAAGTGGTAGTAAGTGGCAGTAAGTGGTAGTAAGTGGTAGTAAGTGGCAGTAAGTGGTAGTAAGTAGCAGCAAGTGGTAGTAAGTGGTAGTAAGTGGTAGTAAGTGGTAGTAAGTGGCAGTAAGTGGTAGTAAGTGGTAGTAAGTGGCAGTAAGTGGTAGTAGGTGGTAGTAAGTGGTAGTAAGTGGTAGTAAGTGGCAGTAAGTGGCAGTAAGTGGTAGTAAGTGGCAGTAAGTGGCAGTAAGTGGCAGTAAGTGGTAGTAAGTGGTAGTAAGTGGCAGTAAGTGGTAGTAAGTGGTAGTAAGTGGTAGTAAGTGGCAGTAAGTGGTAGTAAGTGGTAGTAAGTGGTAGTAAATGGCGGTGTGGAGGGTAGATGTAGAGTGGCGTGGGGTGGTAGTGGGAGGTGGTAGTAAGCAGGTGGCAAGTGAGTGGTGGTAAGTTGTGGTAAGAGGTGGCAGTGGGGTTGGTGGTGAGGTAAAGTGGCAGTGGGGTGGTAAGAGTGGCAGTGAATTGGCAGTGGAAGTGGTAAGTAAAGGTGGTAGTGTGGCAGTAAGTGGTGTAAGGTGGTAGTGAGGGTGGCAGTGTGGTATTAAGTGGCGGAGTGGCAGGTGAGGTGGTGGTAAGTGGTGTGAGTGGTGGTAGTAAGTGGCGGTGTAAGGTAGTAGGTGGTAAGGTAGGTGGCAGGTGAGTGGTGTATGGCGGTGAGGTGGCGGTAAGTGGTGGATGGTGGCAGTGGTGGTAGTGGGAAGTGGTAGTGGAAGTGGCAGGTGGTGGTGGAGTGGCAGTGAGGTGGTGGTAAGTGGCACTAAGTGGCGGTAAGTGGTAGTAAGGTGGTAGTAAGTGGCGTAAGTGGTGGTAAGTGGTGGTGAAGGTGGCAGTGTAAGGTGGAAGGTGGCAGTAAGGGTGGCGGTAAGTGGTGGTAAGGGTGGTGTAAGGTGGCAGGTAAGTGGTGGTGGGAAGTTGGTAGTAAGTGGCAGTGGATGGAGTAAGGGTGGTGGTAAGTGGCAGTGGGGTGGTAGTAAGTGGCAGTAAGTGGTAGTAAGTGGTAGTAATTGGCAGTAAGTGGTAGTAAGTGGTAGTAAGTGGTAGTAAGTGGTAGTAAATGGCAGTAAGTGGTAAGTGGTAGTAAGTGGTAGTAAGTGGTAGTAATTGGCAGTAAGTGGTAGTAAGTGGTAGTAAGTGGCAGTAAGTGGTAGTAAGTGGCAGTAAGTGGTAGTAAGTGGCAGTAAGTGGCAGTAAGTGGTAGTAAGTGGTAGTAAGTGGCAGTAAGTGGTAGTAAGTGGTAGTAAGTGGCAGTAAGTGGTAGTAAGTGGCAGTAAGTGGTAGTAAGTGGCAGTAAGTGGCAGTAAGTGGTAGTAAGTGGCAGTAAGTGGTAGTAAGTGGCAGTAAGTGGTAGTAAGTGGTAGTAAGTGGCAGTAAGTGGTAGTAAGTGGCAGTAAGTGGTAGTAAGTGGCATTAAGTGATAGTAAGTGGTAGTAAGTATTAGTAAGTGGCAGTAAGTGGTAGTAAGTGGTAGTAAGTGGTAGTAAGTGGCAGTAAGTGGTAGTAAGTGGTAGTAAGTGGCAGTAAGTGGTAGTAAGTGGTAGTAAGTGGCAGTAAGTGGTAGTAAGTGGCAGTAAGTGGTAGTAAGTGGCAGTAAGTGGTAGTAAGTGGTAGTAGGTGGTAGTAAGTGGCAGTAAGTCGTAGTAAGTGGCAGTAAGTGGTAGTAAGTGGTAGTAAGTGGTAATAAGTGGCAGTAAGTGGTAGTAAGTGGCAGTAAGTGGTAGTAAGTGGTGGTAAGTGGTAGTAAGTGGCAGTAAGTGGTAGTAAGTGGCAGTAAGTGGCAGTAAGTGACAGTAAGTGGTAGTAAGTGGCAGTAAGTGGTAGTAAGTGTCAGTAAGTGGTAGTAAGTGGCAGTAAGTGGTAGTAAGTGGTAGTAAGTGGTAGTAAGTGGCATCAAGTGGTACTGAGAGGCAGCAAGTGGTATTAAGTGGCAGCAGGTGGTATTAAGTGGCAGCAAGTTTTATAAAGTGGCAGCAAGTGGTATTGAGAGGCAGTAGGTTGTGCGAGGCACAATGCCTCTAACCATCATTCTCACCTGCCCTCAGCTCTCTCTAAACACGTTCTGCCGTTCCTCATTCGTTCTTTACGTTCGTTCCCTAAACTCGCAAATCACCCTTCTGCTTTACGTTTGCTCCGTCGTTTCTGTGTTCATCTGGCCGTCGTTTCCTTTTTCCTCTGATCGTCATTCCTGTGCTTCTCTGGCAACCGTTCCTCTCTACGCTTGCTCCGTCGTTCCAGCATTCCTCTTGTCGTCTTCCAGCATTCCTCGTTCTATTCCAGTGTTCCCCTGGCCGTCGTTCCAGCATTCCCCTAGCTGTCATTCCAGCATTCCCCTTGCCGTCGTTCCATTCTAATGTTCTCCTAGTTTTCGTTCCAATATTCCTCTGGCTGTCGTTTCAGCGTTCCCCTGGTTGTGGTTCCAGCATTCCTGGTGGTCGTAATTTCCAAGAACACTGAGGGTCGTGCACATCGTGGCAGCTCAAGCTGCGGGGGCCCTTCCCCACCACAATTCTTTTCTTTCATGTAAAGTGACGTTAATGAGTGCCTTGCACCTTGGTGGTTTGCCGACGGTGCCTAGCCCTGGGATGCTTCCTTGCTGGCTGATGGCTGGCTGGCTGACTGGCTGGCTGGCTGGCTGGCTGGCTGGCTGGCCGGCTGGCTGACTGGCTGATGGCTTCCTGCTCCTGTTTCTTGCGAGATATGACACGTTGATTCAACTTATTTACTGCCTCATCTGATATAATTAGGTGTGTGTGTGTGTGTGTGTGTGTGTGTGTGTGTGTGTGTGTGTGTATTTCTGTGTACTCATTTACGGCTAATAATAATATAATAATTTATAATAATTATTATAAATTATTAATATTACTATTATTATTATTATTTTTTTATTTTTATTAACACATCGGCCGTTTCCCACCAAGGCAGGGTGGTCCGAAAAACAAAAGCTTCCATCATCATTCACTCCATCACTGTCTTGCCAGAGGCATGCTTACACTACAGTTATAAAACTGCAGCATTAACACCCCTCCTTCAGAGTGCAGGCACTGTACTTCCCATCTCCGGGAATCAAGTCCGGCCTGCCGGTTTCCCTGAATCCCTTCATAAATGTTACCCGCTCACACTCCAACAACACGTTAAAGCCTATAAACCACTTGTCTCCATTTGCTCCTATCCAACACGCTCACGCAAGCTTGCTGGAAGTCCAAGCCCCTCGCACACAAAACCTCCTTTACCCCTTCCTCCAACCTTTCCTAGGCTGACCCCTACCCCGCCTTCCCTCCACTACAGAATTATACACTCTCGAAGTCATTCTATTTCGTTCCGGCCTCTCTACATGTCCAAACCATCTGAATAACCCCTCCTAAGCCCTCTGGATAATGGTTTTGGTAATCCCACACCTCCTCCTAATCTCCAAACTGCGGATTCTCTGCATTATGTTCACACATAATGCCCTCAGACATGACATCTTCACTGCCTCCAGCCTTTTCCTTGTTGCAACATTCACCACCCACCCATACAAGAGCGTTGGTATAACTATGCTCTCATACATTCCCCTCTTTGCTTTCATGGATAAAGTTCTTTGTCTCCACAGACTCCTCAGTGCACCACTCACCTTTTTCCCCTCGTCAGTTCTGTGATTCACCTCATCTTTCATAGACCCATTTGCTGACACGTCCACTTCAAAATATCTGAATACATTCACCTCTTCCATACTCTCTCCCTCCAATCTGACATCCAATCTTCCGTTAACTAATTTTTTATCATCACCTTACTCTTTCCTATATTCATCTTTAATTTCCTTATTTTACATACCCTACCAAACTCATCAACCAACCTCTGCAATTTCTCTTCAGAATCTCTCAAAAGCACAGTGTCATCAGCAAAGAGCAACTATTATTATTATTCTTATAAATTATTATTATTATTATTATTATTATTATTATTATTATTATTATTATTACTTATTATTATTATAAATTATTATTATTATTATTATTATTACTTATTATTATTATAAATTATTATTATTATTATTATTATTATTATTATTACTTATTATTATTATAAATTATTATTATTATTATAAATTATTATTTTAATAAATGGTTATGATTATTAATTCACCACGGCTGCTGGAGTGAAACGTGGTGAGTGTCATCCGTAGACTTACAGGCGGAGCCCCACACTGTTCACCTCTCATGTTAACTTACAACAGCACTAAACTCCACGATCGCTCATATATATATATATATATATATATATATATATATATATATATATATATATATATATATATATATATATATATATATATATATATATATATATATATATATATATATATATATATATATATATATGTATAATTTGGATTCCATCCAAATCGTGGCCATATATACTGGATAGACAAAATAAATCTAGTGAGTCCCTATGTAGAGGGCATGAGTAAGAGGTATTGGTCTAGGAAGGGAAGTGAGGGGCAGAGGGAGGGCATTAGGTTGATAGAGAGGGAAGAGGGAGAGCAATAGATTAATAGGGAGGGGGAGGAAGGAGGAAGGAGTAGGGGAACGACTCTAGCTTTTGTTCCTAGGATTGTAAAGTGAGTAACGAGGAGACTTACAGACACTTGCTGGAGATATTGTCCTTCAGACTCGGGTAAACACGACGAAAAATGTGGAGTCGTGAGCGTCTGCATGGAGGGTCATGGTGCTCGACTTTATCCTGGTAATTTGCACGCTTTGGACTGTGATCTGCTGGGACCCCTGAAGTGGCCGGTGCAGACTCCATCAGTGGTCTTTTGTACGCCCTGACAATGGTTTTCATTGACGCTGGCAGTGGTCTGTGTATACCCTGGTATTAGTCAGCATATACCCTGGTATTAGTCTACACAGTCCCTGGTATTAGTCTGCACAGACCCTGGTAGTATTCTACACAGACTCTGGTAGAAGTCTACACAGACCCTAGTAGTAGTCTACACAGACCCTGGCTGGAAGTCTATACAGACTGTAGTAGTCTACAAAGACTCTGGTGATATTCTACATAAACCTTTGTCGCAGTCTACACAGACCCTGGTATTAGTCAGCACAGACCCTGGTAGTTACACAGACCCTGGTAGTAGTCTGCACAGACCTTAGCTAGTAATCTACACAGACCCTGGCTGTAGTTAGATATCTATACAGACCTGGTACTAGTCTTCACCAGTGTTATTCATCCAGGTCGGGCAATTCACAGTAAGATGGACGGAATTTTACACATAGTCGACAACAGTCTAGGAATGGATGGAGAATTGATCAACATTTGAAAGCGAATATAGACAAGCCACTCCTACAAGCCACCCTTGCAACCCATTTTCTCTTACACATAAAAACAAACTGCTGGCAGGGTGGAAGACCAATCACTTAAGTACGATCTTAGATCTTTCTCAAGGCTGATATTATTTTTTCAAGCCAAATTATTATCCGTCAGGTAAGCCTGGCAAAGCATTGGTTAATTGTGTTTGTTTTTGAGGCTTAAGAATAGAAACTTTACACATTTTTATATATAACTGTTTCTATTAAATCACCCTGTAACAATTTGTGATGGATATACAGAGAGGCATAAGCAATAATAATGGGTGTCATAATTGCTACCACCTGCAGCTCACAAGACTGCCATTCCCACGAGCCCCTTTGGGGCGGGGCAGATGGCAGGCCAGAGGCCTAGCTTCTCCCTACGAGCCCCGTGAGGGCGGGGAATGTGGCTAGGCCTGGGGACAGTTGGTCCCAAAGATGAGGGGGTACTTGTACCTCCTCCCATGGGAGACTTAAGTCTCGAGACACTCCCCAGATAGGGAGCCAAGGCCGGGTCACCACTACTTGGAAAAGACCCGGACCGGGAGAATACCGGCGAATAAAAAAAAAAATAAAGTGTCATAATTATAATATTAGCAGTAAAAATGTGAGTAATAATAATAATAATAATAATAATAATAATAATAATAATAATAATAATAATAGTGACAACAACAATAATAATAATTGAAGTTAATAAATAATGAGAAAATTCTTAATACAGAGACAAATGTAGTGAGGTGTGTTGTGAACGTTCACTGTAGGAGAGTAGGATAGGTTAGGTTAGGTCAGGTTGCTGCTCACATATACACGTAACGACAAAAAAATATTTTAATTAATGCCGATTTATTTAGTAAACTGCAAGCAGATCATTATTGCTCCTAGAAACATAATTTTATTAACTCGAGAGAAAATGTTGGAGTGTGACACTGTTCTCAGTTCTCAGTTTCCTTTTATGTCCAATGCTGATTAATTTTCATTTTAGTTCAGATTTCAATTAATTTTCTTCCGGAGCTGCTAACACAGGAGCGTAATCTCACCATTATATCATTTGGAGTTTATGGTACCCGTTGAATCATATATTTTTAGGGTGGGCAGCTAGGATCTGTAGTTGGGGAATAGTTGATGGTCATTAAGGCTGAGTCTCCGTCGAGACAGTAGTAGTGGGAACACTGGGGGAGGCTCACCCATCCACGTTCCTGTTCTTCCACTTAAAAAAGTGGAGCTTGGAAACAGTTCCCTCCAGTTGTGTGTCTGATTTGTGATGTCAGAGGCAATAATGCAAATGTTGCTCCTTCGAAACTCGCGCGATGACAAAGTTCCCCGAAACATCAAATCAAATGAAAACAACTGTTTGAGATAAGTTTGGCGGCGTACTGGAAGCAGCGATCAACTCTCCAGATTCGGGTCCAACGCTTTCTGACAACAAATCATTAATTCTCGCTTCGCTAAAGAGGGCACTTGTCGTCTTTCAGGCAAAACAACATTTCACTGAACTGGAAAATGTTGTTCCATCATTACTTGAAGTAGAGGCGGCTGATCTTATACACAGAGAAATCACAGTACGGATGGGGCTTGAACTTACAACGAGTGAGTCTTCAACTCACTGGCCAGAGTGTTAACCACTCGGCCAGCTGGCTTTAATGAGATTCATCCAACTAGGTATATTCGGCTGCAATTGTGTTATTACGATTTCATGAATCAGAGAAGAGAGACAGCGGTAAAGTCAACAAAGATCCCGCTCTCAGATACCACGACACGTCGCCGAGACGTGATGAGTTGAAGGAGCAGTTTGCTATAACACTATACACAAGTATCTTTGTTCGTCATTTAGGAGGAGGAAACAGACTGGGAGAGGAAGCACGTAGTAGTAGGTTGTTTACTGTCGATTTCTTAAGAGTCAAAGACTATGGTACAACAGTGTTTGTGCTGGCTATAACGAGGGGAAAGAAACAACAGCAGAAAGAACAGTTTACAGAAATTATGATTTTAGGACACTGAATGTCAAAATGCAAATTCCCGACTACCGATGGTGCAAGGCAACGGTTGATGCAAACAATGGTGGTGCCAGGAAAAACCTAATCTACATTATCAAACCGTGTTCTAATTAACTATATATTTTCCTTGTTGACAAGCAACTGATTGACAGTAGAACAACAAGTGAGAGAAATGATTTTCGGCTCTTCATGATGTCGTCAAAATAATGAATTGTATCCGGGTTCATGTACAAAAAAACACACACACAGAATGTCCAGAGAGTTGTGAAAAGATATATAAATCAACTTCACCAAAAATGCTGCTACATACAGGGTTTTGAGCTGAGAACTTTTGCTGAGAGAACACTCGTGTGTTGTCTTCACTGGAGAAGCAAATACCATGGTAGTTAATTTACAAGTTAACTTCTGAAGAAAATGGTTTGGTGATATCGACAAGATATCAAAAAAACACTTATTTACAAATCAGGATATTTATTAGACGACATTTATTAGACGACATTTATTTGACGACATTTATTAGACGACATTTATTAGACGACATTTATTAGAGGAATTGAAGGGGCAAAAGAGGAGAGTCAACGTCGTTTTTTTTTCTGATTTCCCCCGTTCATTACAATTTTACGAGAGAATGTAGCTGAGAAGAATGGTGAAGGCAGCACATGATCAGACAGCAGGAAGGAGCAGAGCAGATAGCAGACAGCATATGATCAGACAGCGGGAATCAGAAAAGCAGAAAGCAGGCAGTAAAGATCAAACAGCAAAGAAAAGAAGAGCGTATAGCAGGTAGGTAAAAAGCACACAGCAAGCAGGCAGCAGAAGACCGGAGAGCAGGAAGCAGAAGAGCAGACATCAGACATAACAAGAGCAGACAGGAGATGCGAACGTCCCACCTTTATCGTCTCTCTCCTTACTACGATGCCTCAAGGAGAGTCTTGCAGAGAGAGAGAGAGAGAGAGAGAGAGAGAGAGAGAGAGAGAGAGAGAGAGAGAGAGAGAGAGAGAGAGAGACAGAGACAGAGAGAGAGAGAGACAGAGAGAGAGAGAACACCTGAACTCCAGCAGGTAATTCCCTGATCCACTTGTTCATAGTGGAAATTATTAACCACTCTGAAGCCCTGCAGTTCTGCTGAAGGCGCCAAAGCAAATCAGATTCAAAGAGCAAAGTAATTGAGTGCCTATTCTCTCTCCTCTGGTCAGAAACCCCTGGGAGAATGCTTCTCAAGTGAATATTCCTTTCTCAAAAAATAATCTTCAAGACATTGGCCTAAACCAGGGATTTCCCTGGCTATACCTGTGGATATTCAATTATAACAAGAAGCTGCCGGAAGCAGACAAAATCTTGAAGCATTATAATTGTGTATCTGAAGATCATTCCAAGGGGGTCAACGCTCCCGCTGCCAGGCCCTTGACCAGGCCTCCCTGTAGATCAGGGCCTGGTCAACCTGGCTGTTATAACTGGCAGCACGTTATCCAACGTGCGATCCAATGCTCTCCGGCTTAAGTTTTAATCAAATCGAAGAAAACGATGGCAATTTGGAATGTGGATTCACTCACACGAGACACACTCAAAAACTTTCCCTGAGAGCAAACTACACCTTAATCAAATCATGGAAAGGGTGGGAGGGGGGGGGCTCGAACTCATGACAAGTGAGTCCCAAAACTCACAGGCCAGTGCAATAACCACTGGGCCACCTGACACTAATAAGATTAATCGGACTAGGTATATTTAGTCTGCAATAGCATAATTACGATTTCGCAAGTCAAAAAAAAAAAAAAACCAGGCTATTATAATCCCTTCTTAAAAACACAGTTATATCTATGATTACTATTATATTTATGTATAATATGAATGAATTCTCTGCTGAATTGCAAGTTATATATTCCACTGTACTGCATTGCAAAGTGGTTGCAAAAAAACTGAAACTATATTTTTCTCTCTGCAACAGTTAAATGTGAAATTTTACGTATATTCGTTTTAAAAAATTGTTTACTAGTTGGAATAGATGGTAATATTTTTTTAATTTCTCTAGGAGGCCTGGTCACAGACCGGGCCGCGGGGGTGTTGACCCCCGGAACTCTCTCCAGGTAAACAAAGGGGGTAGGATAGACAACATCCACTCAGAGAATGGGAGTTTGAATGGCTCTGGTCTACCCAGACCGAAGTAGCGGTCTATGTGTCAGGACCAGTCTTCGCGGTCCTCTCCCGTGTACTAGCCTCCCTTGACCTTACTTATCTCTCCAACTATCTGCTGCTAGTGGAAGGCTAGTGACCTACCTCGACTATCGTCAACCTGACATGATCCCAAAGGAACTGAAATTCGCTAAACCGAGGCTGGAATATTTCACCCAAAACCAGGAAGCCAGTGACGACGTTTCGCTCATTCCTGGACCACTGTGTGCTGTGCTGCTTATTAGCTATATTACGTTCTTAAGACACCTTGTGCTGGCTATATTATATTCCAGCACTTAAACAGTGTCTATAATTATAGACTCTGTTTAAAGGGCATAGATGCAGATACAGCCTGTTGAAACACCAGGTAAATTAAATTAATAATAATAATAATAATAATAATAATAATAATAATAATAATAATAATAATAATAATAATATTATTATTATTATTATTTATTTATATATTTCACGAAAGCTCTAAATCCAAATGGGTTATTGAGCGTTGTGGTCAAAATACGCCATCTGGCTGGTCTAAATACAACAACCAGCTGTCCAAAATGTGACAAAAAATAGAGATCTCATCCGGCTGTCCAGACGCAACATCCGGCTGACCAAGAGGCAGCATCCGGTTGTCCAAGACGCAGCATCCGGCTGTCCGAGACGCAGCATCCGGCTGTCGAAAACGCAGCATCCAGCTGTTCAAGACTCAGCATCCGGGTGTACGAGACATGCCTCAGATTTTCTGTAACTGTGATGGCAGCCATTTGTATATCCTTGCTGAAATGCACCTAAGTGCATTTAAGTGCTCCTAGGTGCACCTAGATACTCAATGATGCACCTAGGTGCTTTTAACAGAACCCAGATTTCATTTCGTTTTTTAAAAATCTCATTCTCGATATTAGGTGTGGCATGCAAAGAGTACGTAACCTTTATTCGGCGCATGGACACACCCTCATTTACAGGCTATCTCCCCCAACCAGCGAACCAGGTTGCTAAGAGTTGATGATGGGGCCCCATCGTTCAACTAGTGACCAGGTTCTAGCCAATAAGAAGGTGGGATTGACAATCGCAGAGGTTATGTGGATACCGCTCTCCTTTCTGCCCTTGTCATTCCCACTCTAGAGCTGGTTGAAGCACGGTCTGCTATCTTGTGGCTTCTATTTCTGCCTTGCTTACCGTGGAGTGCACTATATTTATCACTGTACATAGTGTACATATTGCTGTTATAATTGGTGAAGGATAATATAAGTCTAAACTTTTTCTACTGTGTTTATTTGCTCCCATTACACCTGGGATAACAGGCCATTTGAAATCCTAGGTTGTAATATGGGTAGCCTGTCCGAGAGCTGGACTTAGAGAAACGGTTGAGCTTAGGGTGAAGCTTGTAGCAGGAACATTGTGTAGCTTGCTGTTTCGCTTCGCTTTAAAAATTTTGTGTGTCAGTTGCTTATGATCAGCCTTGCTATTGTGTGATCGTTCAACAGCTCGCTACTAGCTTGTTCAGTGTGCTCGCTTCGCTACGGTCAATCTTGTGTGCAGTCGGCTTTGCTTGTATGCGTATTCTGCAATCGTACTGTGCATAGCTAAGCGTGTTCTGCAAATTAACGTGTTACGTTGGGGTATTCGTACTGTGCATAGCGAATAACTTATGCCACCTAGACGAGTCAGACGCCTGGTGTCGGCATATACTTTGCATAACCTACCTAAATTGTCCCTACAGCGTTGTTGGCAAATTGCTCGTTCCATTGGCATTCCCTATAAACGCACTCTCACAGCTGCGCAACTGCGTTCACTTATTGCTGACATACTTATTGAAGAAGAGATGGCACATCAAACTCCTCCCTTTACGGGAGCTAGGGAAAAAACTACTATGTTCTCGCAGGAGGAAGATGATACACCTACGGAGCAAAATGGTCAGTATAGTGCAGCTGGGTTGTCTCAGGGTGAATCAGCGTCGTTGGCACTTGAGCTGGCAAAAATCAATCTTGAGCAAACTAGGGAACAGAGAGCATTCGCAAGGGAAGAATTTGATAGGGAAAGAGAAAGGAGGCAGTTTTCGCATTCTGTAAACGATTTCAGTTTACAAAAAGCAGTACAGCTTGTTCCCCGCTTCAATGAGGCCGAACCAGAGCAATTTTTCGAAAGCTTCGAAAATCAGGCTCGAGCCTTGAGGTGGCCGGAACAGCACTGGGCAGCGTTGGTTCATACAGCATTATTGGGTAAGGCACAGGAATTTACGTCGGTATTAACTGACGCTGAATTCTCTGATTATCAAGTAGTGAAGACCACAGTGTTGGGAGCATATACATGTATCCCAGCTAAATATCGTAAGACCTTCAAATTGAACAGGCGGCAGCTTGGTCAATCCCTGGTGGACTTTGTGAGACAGCAAACCAAAGCTTTTACCAGCTGGTATAAAGCGAGTGGTGTCTCTAACTTTGAGGAGCTGGTGCAGCTTATTCTGATTGATAACCTGCTGGAGTCTGTGGGACCAGAGGTTCGTGTCTTTCTGCAGGATCGTGACTTAACCACTGCATTGGAGGCGGCCAGGTTGGCTGATACCTTCGAAACGAACCGCTCCTTGTCCGAGCGGTCCTGTCTCTCTTTTCAACAGTCTGGCGTGAGCAGAGATCGACAACATTGGAGAATGAAGTGCCAGCAGGAGGGAGAGCGTCTACGTCATCCAAATAAGTCACCTGGTGAGCCACGCTTCTCAACATATGGTCCCCCTGCGGAGAGGCAAACTACTTATGGAGCATCTCGACAACAATATCCAGAGAGGCACCAGCCAGAACACCACTTGCAACGTCATCAGGGAGTAAAGGGCAAGCCTGTCGTCTGCTTCAGATGCAATAAAGTAGGTCACATCAGTTCCAACTGCCCTCAAAAACCTCAACCCATCGGGAAAATCTCTAATATCCCTAGTAACATGTCCCCTAGAGAAGTAGAAAAAGGTATGGCCCCTTATTATTGCGAAAGTCTTATTTCCCTTCAGGAAAACTCAGAACCAACTAAAGTAAATACCTTTAGAGATACTGGAGCATATTGCTCACTTGTCAGAGAAGGAATATTACCCCTTTCAGAGAATACTTCCTTGAATTCCTCAGTTTTATTGGAAGCTTACGGAGGAGCTATATATTCAGTTCCTTTGCATAAAATTTATGTACAGTGCAAATATTACACTGGGTACTTGACTGTAGGTATCTCAAAAGGATTTCCCATGAAAAATGCCATGTTATTACTGGGTAATAACATTACTACTGTTACTTCGTGTCCTGAACCTATAATGATTAATGCTTCTCCAGTGTTGGCCATAACTCGGGCAACATCCCAAGGGTTGTCTGGGGAGAATGTTGACCTATCCTTGGACGACTCCGATCTCGGAATAGCCACGTTGTTTTATGAGACACACCGGCCGGAGTCTCGTAAATCAAGTGAACAGACCCCGATCAAGCCTTCCTATTCCCAGGTTGCAGGATTCCCAGATGTCTCTGTTTCCATGCCCGAGGGACTGTCCTTCCGGGAGGAACAACGAAAGGACCCTTCTTTAAAATTCGCTTTTGAGGCAGCCATGGGTAAATCCTCTTTGGGTCATCCAGTCAAGTATGAAGTTAAAAATGATTATTTGGTATGCACTGAGACTGGTAAGGAGATAGAGGGCCGGCAATTATACGACAGGTTAGTGGTTCCAACCAAGTATAGACCTCAGATATTAAATATAGCTCATAATACGTCATTAGGAGGTCACTTAGGAATTACAAAAACCTTGTATAGAATCACAAAAGAATTTTATTGGCCAAAATTAAAGAAAGATGTGAAGAATCATATTAGGTGTTGCCGAGAATGTCAGCAAGTTGGGAAACCTGGACATTCCATTAAACCTGCACCTCTCCAACCCATACCTGCTGATGGAGAACCTTTTGCAGATTTAATTATAGATTGTGTAGGTCCACTACCTAAGTCAAAGTCTGGAAATCAGTATTTATTTACAATTATGGATAAAGTAACCAGATATCCTGAAGCGATCCCAATGCGTAGTATCAATACTAAAGCTATTCTCAAAGCTTTAACAAAATTCATTTCTTGTTTTGGCATTCCTAAAACTATACAAAGTGATCAAGGTACTAACTTCACTGCCAAAGCATTTAGGGAAGTATTAACTAGGTTAGGGATAATTCACAACTTATCCACTGCCTATCATCCTCAGTCCCAAGGCGCCTTGGAAAGATTCCACCAAACATTAAAAACAATGATGAGAAGTTTTTGCATGCACTTTCCGACAGATTGGGATGAATCTCTACCTTTGTTGCTGTTCTCAGTACGGGAGACGGTGCAAGAGTCTACAGGGTATAGTCCGTTTGAGCTGATCTTTGGGCACAATGTACGAGGTCCTCTTCGGGTGCTCAAAGAAGGATGGATGGGAGAAGACGTAAGCTCAGCACTCTACAACCCGTCTTCAAGGTTGCAGGTGGCACGTGAGTTAGCCACGGCTAACCTAAAGACAGCTCAAAGTAAGATGAAACAGAGGTATGACAAAAGTGCACAATTCCGCTCCTTCCATCCAGGAGACAAGGTGTTGGTGCAGGAACCTATACCTGGCCACACCTTGAAAGCTAGATTTACGGGACCTATGCAGATAGTAAGTAGATTATCTGATTTAAATTATGTGGTAGCTCCCATTGATAAGACCTCAAAAACAAAAACTTACCACATTAATCAAATCAAGGCCTTTCATACACCAGATAAAGTCCCAGTAATGACTCTGTCCTCTACCTCTGAGGACGACTCTGACTCTTTGCACTCTATCTCTGAAATTAATACTAAACTTTCAAATTCTGTCCTCCTCAAGGATCCTAGCCCTTTAATGGCTGGATTATCTGAAATACAAGCAACCAATTTAACTGAGCTTCTACAGTCATATCCTAATATTTTTTCGGATGTGCCGAAAAAATGTACGTTAGGTTACCATGATGTAGATGTGGGAAAATCTAAACCAATTAAACTCTCCCCCTACAGAGCTAATCCTGAAAAGCAAAGGCTACTTCAGCAGGAAGTAGACTTCTTGTTAGAACATGGTTTAGTGGAGGAGTCATCTAGTCCATGGGCTTCACCGTGCATCCTAGTAAAAAAGGCTGATGGAGGGTTTCGTATGTGCACAGACTACCGTAAAGTGAACGAGGTCACAATTACAGATGCTTACCCTCTTCCTCGTCTGGATGACGTAATTGACTTTGTGGGTAAGGCTACTTTTGTGTCCAAATTAGATCTCCTTAAAGGTTACTATCAGGTACCTTTGACAGATAAGGCGAAGGAAATCTCTGCCTTCGTGATTCCAGGAGGTCATTATCAGTATACAGTTACCCCCTTCGGAATGAAAAATTCCCCCTCTTCATTCCAGAAACTCGTCCATCAGGCTATTAAAGGACTTGAAGGCACGGCAGCATACCTAGATGATATTGTTGTGGTGTCTGATACTTGGGATCAACACCTACTTAGACTTAAAGCTCTGTTTGAGACCTTTAAGAATTCCCAATTAACAGTTAATTTGTCTAAATCTTCCTTTGGCCAGGCCACTGTCACTTTTCTAGGCCATGAAGTAGGTAGTGGTAAAGTTGCACCTAAACTTGCTAAAGTTCTTTCGATTAAAGAATATCCAGTTCCTCATGATAGGAAATCTCTTCAACGTTTCCTAGGCATGATAGGATTTTACAGAAGATTCTGTAAGAATTTCTCAGATATTGTAGCCCCTCTTACCTCTCTTACCAGTCATAAAGTTCCCTTTAATTGGACGTCAGATTGTAACACTGCTTTTAATAAAGCAAAAAGATTATTGTGCTCTGCACCCATTCTCTTGTCTCCAGACTTCTCCAAACCTTTTTCATTACAGGTTGATGCTTGTGAGTCTGGGGTTGGGGCGGTACTATTACAAATCGGGAACAAGGAGCTGCAGCCAATCGCATACTTTTCAGCCAAGTTCCAGCCACATCAGAGAGCTTACTCTACCATTGAAAAAGAAGCCCTCGCGCTGGTAATGGCTTTGGAGCATTTCGATGTTTATGTGGGCCAAACATCGCAGGTGGTCACAGTCTACAGTGATCACAACCCGTTAGTCTATCTCCAAGCCATGAAGAATCACAACACAAGGCTTATGCGTTGGACTCTCAGGCTGCAGCCCTACAATATTTTTATTAAATATATTGCCGGCAAAGAAAATGTGTTGGCAGACTCTTTGTCAAGAGTCTAGTTTAATATTTTATTTAGGTTAGGATGTATTTGTGGTAACCCCCCTTTCAAGCTCTTTTTTTTATCCCCTGATGTGGGGTTTTTTTTAGTGAGGGGATACGGGCTACCGTCCGCTTGTATCTTGGACCTATGTTGGCTTATCTGACTGCTGTCTCACTCTGAGTTTAGGGTTTGGCTTTCAGGCACTAGGAAAGCTGAGCTCTATCTAAGAGTTGGATGGTGGAGAGGATAGGCGGTCCCATTATTTTGTGCCATGGCGGCACGGTTACCACTGGGAGGTGGCAGCCTAATCCTGAGCCTTCTCGGGGGTGGGGGTGTGGCATGCAAAGAGTACGTAACCTTTATTCGGCGCATGGACACACCCTCATTTACAGGCTATCTCCCCCAACCAGCGAACCAGGTTGCTAAGAGTTGATGATGGGGCCCCATCGTTCAACTAGTGACCAGGTTCTAGCCAATAAGAAGGTGGGATTGACAATCGCAGAGGTTATGTGGATACCGCTCTCCTGTCTGCCCTTGTCATTCCCACTCTAGAGCTGGTTGAAGCACGGTCTGCTATCTTGTGGCTTCTATTTCTGCCTTGCTTACCGTGGAGTGCACTATATTTATCACTGTACATAGTGTACATATTGCTGTTATAATTGGTGAAGGATAATATAAGTCTAAACTTTTTCTACTGTGTTTATTTGCTCCCATTACACCTGGGATAACAGGCCATTTGAAATCCTAGGTTGTAATATTAGGTGTTCAGTACCTTAGCCTTCATCTATCTAAAACAGAGACATGAGGATAGAGACTTGTATATTGGAGCCAGATGCGACGTGCAGCAGTTGCAGACAGCTCCACAAGTGGGCGCGACTCAGTAGTGGAAATTAGGTTATGCGCAGTAAGCTACGCCAGCAGTTGACAACTGCTGCCGAAACGTCTCGACAGTAAAGGCACGCAGGTGTTGGACGACCAGTGTTCATCAACCAGTGAAAGTGTCCTCAACATCAGCACGATGGAGACGGGCCTAGTTTTGTTTTGTAACTTTAGCAATTCCAGCGAATTTCCACTCCTTAATTGTTGTGTGCAAGATTGATGCAGTTGTCTGAGGTGCACAGTCTGCAACACTACTAGACATCTTCCTGTGTCTTTTCAAGTTGTCGCTGTCGTTCGTGAACGTATGTTCGAGCCTTCAGTGACTCATTGATGATATGAATAATGAGAGAAAGGAGAAAGAGAGAGAGAGAGAGAGAGAGAGAGAGAGAGAGAGAGAGAGAGAGAGAGAGAGAGAGAGAGAGAGAGAGAGAGAAAGTTATGATTCGTGTTGCATGAACATGTTATCCATTACTGGTTATCATAGTGAGTCTGACCTCTCTCCTTCCAGCGTGTGTGTACTCGCCTATTTATACTCATGTATTTATGGTTGCAGGGGTCGAGTCACAGCTCCTGGCTCCTGTGTGTGTGTGTGTGTGTGTGTGTGTAAAAAGCAGAGGGAGTAAACTAACAAGTAGGGGAGGGGGAGGAGGGTGTGCAAGAAGGAAGAAGAAAGAAAGAAGCAGCATCCACTGGTGTCTCACAGATTGTCTCCAGAATGCTAAGAAGTTCTCACAAGTTCTCTCAGCATACC
>NC_091354.1:177880-222880 GCF_038502225.1 Cherax quadricarinatus
GCTTTATATACAAGCCAGCACGGGGGAGTGGAAGGTATGAGAGTAGAGAGAGCAAGAGAGAGAAAGGTGATAGAAAGGTACGGGAGGGAGAGAGGGAGGGAAGGTAGAGAGACGTGAATAGGAGGAAAAGGAAAGGTAGGTAAAAAAAAAAAAATAACGTAGGAAGAAGTGAATTTGGTATTTCTTTAAAGTGAAGATTATAATTGAAGTTATTATGATGTATATTGTTTGTTTATCTGGCGTGACTTCGGTAAGAATAGTGAAGTGAAGCCAGATAAAGCTGAGACTCGACCTCCTGTAGCCACAAATAGGTGAGTACACATACATATATACGTACACACACACACACACACACACACACACACACACACACATACACATACATACACACACACACATCAGCTTCTGGTGAGGTAATTCGCTCAAACTCTCCGGATAACGAGTTTGAGGAAATAAACTTAAAGAATACGAAGATTATTCCGGCAAACTGAGCTCAAGACAAACACGATTTTTTTAGCCAAAATTGAAAAAATAAGAATTTTAATAACGTGATAAATGAGGAATTGAAAATGATGAAAAATATATTTAAAATGATATAAATATTAGTAAAAATTATATTACGATGAAAGAGGAAGAGTAGGAAGAAGTTGAAGAAGAAGAAGAAAGAGAAGAAGAGAAAGAAGAGAAAGAAGAATTTTCTTACTTTTATAATGGCCTTGTTGCCTCAGGCTGAGGACAATTAACACTTCGAAATATGTTCAACACAACCAAATGTGCAAAATAAACTCATTAAACTTAAGTTTGCTGAGAAAAACACTACCATCACTCTCACCTCTCCTCACTGCTCACACAACTAACTTAAGACTCTCCTCACTGCTCACACAACTAACTTAAGACTCTCCTCACTGCTCACACAACTAACTTAAGATTCTCCTCACTGCTCACACAACTAACTTAAGATTCTCCTCACTGCTCACACAACTAACTTAAGATTCTCCTCACTGCTCACACAACTAACTTAAGATTCTCCTCACTGCTCACACAACTAACTTAAGACTCTCCTCACTGCTCACACAACTAACTTAAGACTCTCCTCACTGTTCACACAACTAACTTAAGACTCTCCTCACTGCTCACACAACTAACTTAAGACTCTCCTCACTGCTCACACAACTAACTTAAGACTCTCCTCACGGCTCACACAACTAACTTAAGACTCTCCTCACTGCTCACACAACTAACTTAAGACTCTCCTCACTGTTCACACAACTAACTTAAGACTCTCCTCACTGCTCACACAACTAACTTAAGACTCTCCTCACTGCTCACACAACTAACTTAAGACTCTCCTCACTGCTCACACAACTAACTTAAGACTCTCCTCACTGCTCACACAACTAACTTTAGACTCTCCTCACTGCTCACACAACTCACTCAACAAGACTCTCCTCACTGCTCACACAACTAACTTAAGACTCTCCTCACTGCTCACACAACTAAAGACTCTCCTCACTGCTCACATAACTAACTTAAGACTCTCCTCAGTGCTCACACAACTAACTTAAGATTCTCCTCACTGCTCACACAACTAACTTAAGACTCTCCTCACTGCTCACACAACTAACTTAAGACTCTCCTCACTGCTCACACAACTAACTTAAGACTCTCCTCACTACTCACACAACTAACTTAAGACTCTCCTCACTGCTCACATAACTAACTTAAGACTCTCCTCAGTGCTCACACAACTAACTTAAGACTCTCCTCACTGCTCACACAACTAACTTTAGACTCTCCTCACTGCTCACACAACTCACTCAACAAGACTCTCCTCACTGCTCACACAACTAACTTAAGACTCTCCTCACTGCTTACATAACTAACTTAAGACTCTCCTCACTGCTCACATAACTAACTTAAGACTCTCCTCACTGCTCACACAACTCACTCAACAAGACTCTCCTCACTGCTCACACAACTAACTTAAGATTCTCCTCACTGCTCACACAACTAACTTAAGACTCTCCTCACTGCTCACACAACTAACTTAAGACTCTCCTCACTGCTCACACAACTAACTTAAGACTCTCCTCACTGCTCACACAACTAACTTAAGACTCTCCTCACTGCTCACACAACTAACTTAAGACTGTCCTCACTGCTCACACAACTCACTCAACAAGACTCTCCTTACTGCTCACACAACTAACTTTAGACTCTCCTCACTGCTCACACAACTCACTCAACAAGACTCTCCTCACTGCTCACACAACTAACTTAAGACTCTCCTCACTGCTCACACAACTAACTTAAGACTCTCCTCACTGCTCACACAACTAACTTAAGACTCTCCTCACTGCTCACACAACTAACTTAAGACTCTCCTCACTGCTCACACAACTAACTTAAGACTCTCCTCACTGCTCACACAACTAACTTAAGACTCTCCTCACTGCTCACACAACTCACTCAACCTATCTGCTGACAGCCCGTGGTGACAGTGTCGGGAACAAGCGTGGTGATGCCAGTACAACAGACACACATGAACGTTTGTGCCCATTTCCTGGACAACACATTTCGCCCCTAGTGACTTTTCCAGTCACTAAATAAAATTTGAAAGTTGTGAAAAATGTTCGGAGAACATGATTAATATATTAAAAAAATTATCATTAATTTTTTTTGTCAAAATAATGTAACATGAATTCAGTTGACTCAGGAAATCGTAATGACACGATTGCAAACAAGCCATGCTATGGGTGGGGTTAGAACTCGCGGCCAGAGAGTCATGAAACTCCAGACCGGCGCACTAGCTACTAGGCCAGCTGGTTACAATACGATTCTTCCAACTAGGTATATTTATACACCATAGGAAGGTTAGCATAGACGCGTCGGTCTGGAGTGCCTGTGCTTACTACGTAATGGCGCAAACAGTGACGCAAACAGTGACGCAAACAGTGACGCAAACAATGACGCAAACAATTCACTGGTCACTACTCTATGGTTCACATCGCCTATTGCTTTAATTACTATTATCCACATTATCCCAGGATGATCTATCATCCACATTATCCCAGGATGATCTATCATCCACATTATCCCAGGATGGAGAGATATATCATAATCTACACTTGGAAAATCTTGGAAGGAATGGTCCCAAATCTGCACACAGAAATCACTCCCTACGAAAGTAAAAGACTGGGCAGGCGATGCAAAATGCCGCCAATAAAAAGTAGGGGCGCCATTGTTACACTAAGAGAAAACACCATAAGTGTCCGGGGCCCAAAACTGTTCAACAGCCTCCCATCAAGCATTAGGGGAATTGCCAATAAACCCCTGGCTGCCTTCAAGAGAGAGCTGGACAGATACCTAAAGTCAGTGCCGGATCAGCCGGGCTGTGGCTCGTACGTTGGACTGCGTGCGGCCAGCAGTAACAGCCTAGTTGATCAGGCCCTGATCCATCGGGAGGCCTGGTCATGGACCGGACCGCGGGGGCGTTGATCCCCGGAATAACCTCCAGGTAACCTCCAGGTAACCTCCAGGATAATCTATCATCCACATTATCCCAGGATGATCTATCATCCACATTATCCCAGGATGATCTATCATCCACATTATCCCAGGATGATCTATCATCCACATTATCCCAGGATGATCTATCATCCACATTATCCCAGGATGATCTATTATCCACATTATCCCAGGATAATCTATCATCCACATTATCCCAGGATGATCTATCATCCACATTATCCCAGGATGATCTATCATCCACATTATCCCAGGATGATCTATCATCCACATTATCCCAGGATGATCTATCATCCACATTATCCCAGGATGATCTATCATCCACATTATCCCAGGATGATCTATCATCCACATTATCCCAGGATAATCACCACAGTGACGCTCCACCGCACGAAGGTAACACTGTGCGTATATTCTAAAACAATTGAGTATCGTGGCGCTAAGAAAATGTTTGCTTGGGTTAAACAACGACGCATCAGGGATGGGGGATTCAACACCCTTTCCCTTCCCCTCTTTCCTTATCCAAATCCCATTTATATATATCAAGACACATTAACTGGGAACTTCGAAGAGGAACAGATTATCGTAATTTGTTTTCAGTAGGAGTCTTGGTAATGTTTTAGTAAGAGAGGAAGGAGGAAGTGGGTTGGGTAACGAAGGAGGAGGAGGAAGGAGCCAGCGAGTTCGGTGTTCACGTAGTATATGAATAAATTTAGCTGCCACTCCTGGTGGCGGGGAGAGATATTGCCCGGGGCGCTCACAAGCAATTTTGGGGAGGAAAGTCGCTCCAAGTTTATTCCCGCACCTGTTGTATGAGACTTGTGTTGAATAATGTTCTCTCTCATGTCCCCTGCCATCTGTGTCTCTCTCCCCTCTACTCTTATCTCTCCTCTCTTCTTATCTCTCTCCCCTCTACTCTTATCTCTCTCTCCTCTCCTCTTATTTCTTTCTCCTCTCCTCTTATCTTCCTATCTCCTCTTATCTTTCTTCCCTTTCCTCTTATCTTTCTTCTCCTCTTATCTTTCTCCCCTCTCCTCTTATCTCTCTCTCCTCTCTTCTTATCTCTCTCCCCTCTCCTCTTATCTCTTTCTCCTCTCTTCTTATCTTCCCATCTCCTTTTATCTTTCTCCCCTCTCTTCTTATCTTCCCATCTCCTTTTATCTTTCTCCCGTCTCCTCTTATCTCTCTTCCCTCTCCTCTTATCTCTCTCTCCTCTTTCGTTTTAATTCTCTCCATTTTCTCTTACCTCTCTCCTCTTGTATCTCCTCTTTCCTTGTTTCTCCCCCACCTCTAATGTTCTCTTCCCTCTCCTTTTTTTCCTTCTCGTCCTTCTGCTTCTCCCTTTCACCCCTCTCCTTCTCTTATTTCACCCCTCCTTCCCTCCTCCTTCATTCTCTCTACTCGCTTCCATCCACATTTCTCCTCTATTTCTACTGTCATACCTTCTTACCTCTCATTCCCTCTCAGCTCCAGCCACCACCACCCCACTCACCACCACCACCACCCCACTCACCACCACCACCACCACCACCCCACTCACCACCACCACCACCACCCCACTCACCACCACCACTGTTCCCACTCCACTAATTCCCACTCAGCTGATTCCCTCTCTGTCATCACTGATCATGACGCTTAGAGAGTTCTTCAGAGGATTTATCAGACTCAGCCTTACCAAGCTGAAAGCTATGATTCTAAGCTCATTTTACAAGCTGAAAGCTATGATTCTAAGCTCATTTTACAAACTGAAAGCTATGATTCTAAGCTCATTTTACAAGTTGAAAGCTAGGATCCTAAGCTCATTTAATAATTATTAGTATAACTATTTTTATTAATAATTTAATAAAGTGTTAATTGTTTCCAGGTTTGATCCACGGAATTGGAATGCAGCTCCAATTTCTGGGAACAAGAGCCTATTACCAGCATGAAGGCTCTTTCTTTGAGAAAAAGGTACATGGTGGAGTGAGTCTCTGAATAAACTGTCTATCACCATGGATAGAATGACTATCACCACAGATAGATTGTCTATCACCATTGATAGACTGTCTTTCATTACAGACAGACTGTCTATCACCACAAATGAATTATCTGTAACCACACGTAGACTGTGTCAGTACAGGTAGACTGTGTGTCATCACAGATAGATTGTCTGTCTCATAAATAGACTGTCTATCATGCCATATGGTCTGTCTATCATCACAGATAAATTGTCTGTTATTACGGATAGTCTATCACAGACAGACTGTCTATTATTAAGGATAGTCTTTCAGCACAGATAAACTATCTATCATCCCAGATAGACTGTATCACCGCATAGAGACTGTATCGCGACAGACTGTATCACCACAGACAGACTGTATCACCAGAGATAGACTGTATCACCACAGACAGACTGTATCACCACAGATAGACTGTATCACCACAGACAGACTGTATCACCACAGATAGACTGTATCACCACAGACAGACTGTATCACCACAGATAGACTGTATCACCACAGACAGACTGTATCACCACAGATAGACTGTATCACCACAGACAGACTGTATCACCACAGATAGACTGTATCACCACAGACAGACTGTATCACCACAGATAGACTGTATCACCACAGACAGACTGTATCACCACAGATAGACTGTATCACCACAGACAGACTGTATCACCACAGATAGACTGTATCACCACAGACAGACTGTATCACCACAGATAGACTGTATCACCACAGACAGACTGTATCACCACAGATAGACTGTATCACCACAGACAGACTGTATCACCACAGATAGACTGTATCACCACAGACAGACTGTATCACCACAGATAGACTGTATCACCACAGACAGACTGTATCACCACAGATAGACTGTATCACCACAGACAGACTGTATCACCACAGATAGACTGTATCACCACAGATGGACTGTATCACCACAGATAGACTCTATCACCACAGACAGACTGTATCACCACAGACAGACTGTATCACCACAGACAGACTGTATCACCACAGACAGACTGTATCACCACAGACAGACTGTA
This sequence comes from Cherax quadricarinatus, assembly GCF_038502225.1. Lineage (NCBI taxonomy): Eukaryota > Metazoa > Arthropoda > Malacostraca > Decapoda > Parastacidae > Cherax > Cherax quadricarinatus. The sequence goes on from NC_091354.1 coordinate 184,452, forward strand.
TCACCACAGACAGACTGTATCACCACAGACAGACTGTATCACCACAGACAGACTACAGACTGTATCACCACAGATAGACTGTATCACCACAGACAGACTGTATCACCACAGATAGACTGTATCACCACAGACAGACTGTATCACCACAGATAGACTGTATCACCACAGACAGACTGTATCACCACAGATAGACTGTATCACCACAGACAGACTGTATCACCACAGATAGACTGTATCACCACAGACAGACTGTATCACCACAGATAGACTGTATCACCACAGACAGACTGTATCACCACAGATAGACTGTATCACCACAGACAGACTGTATCACCACAGATAGACTCTATCACCACAGACAGACTGTATCACCACAGATAGACTGTATCACCACAGACAGACTGTATCACCACAGATAGACTCTATCACCACAGACAGACTGTATCACCACAGATAGACTCTATCACCACAGACAGACTGTATCACCACAGATAGACTGTATCACCACAGACAGACTGTATCACCACAGATAGACTCTATCACCACAGACAGACTGTATCACCACAGATAGACTCTATCACCACAGACAGACTGTATCACCACAGATAGACTGTATCACCACAGACAGACTGTATCACCACAGATAGACTCTATCACCACAGACAGACTGTATCACCACAGATAGACTGTATCACCACAGACAGACTGTATCACCACAGATAGACTGTATCACCACAAATAGACTGTATCACCACAGACAGACTGTATCACCACAGACAGACTGTATCACCACAGACAGACTGTATCACCACAGACAGACTGTATCACCACAGACAGACTGTATCACCACAGACAGACTGTATCACCACAGACAGACTGTATCACCACAGACAGACTGTATCACCACAGACAGACTGTATCACCACAGACAGACTGTATCACCACAGATAGACTCTATCACCACAGACAGACTGTATCACCACAGATAGACTGTATCACCACAGACAGACTGTATCACCACAGACAGACTGTATCACCACAGACAGACTATCTGGTGCATAAACAATACCGAATCACTCCTGTTAATAAAACCAAATCAGCACAAAAAGTGTCAGATTTAGAATGTAGAGCCGCAGGGAGAGCTCTATTATAAAGTTTCTCTTTATAGAGCGTGTTTTGTACCTGCAGCTCGAAAACAAAAGTTGATCTAAAATTGAATAGCAGGTTGAAAAGTTTCCATAGTTAAGTGATATTCAATTCTGCATGCATTTTGTCGATTGTTTTTGCAATTAAATTACACTGTATAGAGGATATATATATATGTATATATATATATATATGTATATATATATATATATATATATATATATATATATATATATATATATATATATATATATATACTGTAGTGTAAAGCACGTTTCTGGCAAGACAGTGATGGAGTGAATGATGGTGAAAGTTTTTCTTTTTCGGGCCACCCTGCCTTGGTGGGAATCGGCCAGTGTGATAATAAATAAATATATATATATATATATATATATATATATATATATATATATATATATATATATATAGATAGATAGATAGATAGATAGATAGATAGATATTGTTGCATCAAGACAACACTAGAGGTCGTCAAGAGCTCTTGTGTTTACATCTCTATTGCTTCTGCTGCCTCCTCTTTACTCAGCTGAAGAAGCCTACTGTGTAGACGATACGTTTCCTAATAAAGATACTGTGGCACATGTGTCTTAACAACTTCACGGTACTGTGTACTGTTATCATAATCAGTCCCGGTAATCACTACTATAATCTGATCAGCGGCTGAAATACGTCCGACTCCTCCGCCCTCAACAGCCTTCACAACACTTCAATCCCACAAGGCCACTAAATCTGACAGAACCAGAAGCTGGAGCATGTAACTCTCAAAACACAGGAACCCCTGGCAACCCCACCTAGCCAGGTAACCATGGGAATCGAACCGACCACAACACACACACACACACAAAAAGATATTTGAAGCGAGTATTTCAGCACGCCACAGTGACCATAACCAGCAGCAGGAGAATGTGGACAGGATATGAAATTTCGGACGTGTCAGCAAGTGCAGGTAAATGGAGTGGCAGGGAAAAATAAGTGGACTGTTTCCCCTTGCTGAATGTAAATAAGGAGACTCATTCTTCCTAGTAACGTTGAAAATTAATGCATTTTAAATATGGTCAATAGGAAATATAATAATAATTACGTGGTGGAAGCCTCGGGCAGATGACTAGTAAGGTAGTGGAAGCCTCGGTCAAAGAACTAGCAAAACTGTAGAAACGTCGGTCAAATGACTAGGAAGACGGTAGAAACGTTGGTCAAATGACTAGGAAGACTGTAGAAATGTCGGTCAAATGACTAGGAAGACTGTAGAAATGTCGGTCAAATGACTAGGAAGACGGTAGAAACGTCGGTCAAATGACTAGGAAGACTGCAGAAACGTCGGTCAAATGACTAGGAAGACGGTAGAAACGTCGGTCAAATGACTAGGAAGACGGTAGAAACGTCGGTCAAATGACTAGGAAGACGGTAGAAACGTCGGTCAAATGACTAGGAAGACGGTAGAAACGTCGGTCAAATGACTAGGAAGACGGTAGAAACGTCGGTCAAATGACTAGGAAGACGGTAGAAACGTCGGTAAAATGACTAGGAAGACTGCAGAAACGTCGGTCAAATGACTAGGAAGACGGTAGAAACGTCGGTCAAATGACTAGGAAGACGGTAGAAACGTCGGTCAAATACTGGTTATAAGACAATTACTACAGGAGATTGGAGCTTTACTCTGTGTAGAGCTTTATTAGAGTCATAACCCGGTGAAGCTCTAGGCGGAGCGAAGCATTGTACCAGTACAATCTTCTTCAGCAATTTGTACCATTAGTGAGCTTCTGTTCCACGTTATAGTTTGGTGATTAACATATAGATTGGGATCTGATTGTGTCTCTTGAGACATTCTGAATGGCTAATCTTTTCTTTGATTCGTGACATTCAGAGGTGTATATTCATTTTTTCGAGCCCTGCGATCAGTCCCACGAAATGAATCACCTGAGTTCAGTCACCTGAGCGCAGTCACCTGAGATCAGTTGTTACAAAAAACGCGATTCTAAAAGCTTAGAGATCTCCAGGTAATACTAGAAAGGACTGCCCTTCTAGCATCCAGCCTGTTACTGGGTTTTCGTAACAAGTAGTCAGTATCCTTGTCCAGTTATCCATTAGAATTCAGTATGATTCAGTAGTGCTTCAGGATTACAACTGGTAGGATACTAACTAGAGAAATTAAAATTTAATAAATTTATTAAGACTAGAGGTATATTATCAAATTAAATTAAAATTAATCAAAATAATAATAATCAATTCTCTCGTATACAATAGTATTGTGCTGAAAGCACATATCACATTTATAATTCTTAAGTACCGTCTGGTACATTAACATTTAATAAGATATTACAAATATGTACAAGTAAGCTAGTGTGTATGTGTGTAAGTGCTCTAAGTAGTTCGCTATGTCTCACGACTCGACTAAACTTAAACAAGTGACTGACAAAGTCCCCAAATAAACTAACTTCTTAACCAACTGGCAATCAGAACAGTCTGCTTGAACAATAAAAAGAATGCTAAGCCCAATAGCAATATAACAAGCAACTGCGACACAGAATCAGGAACAAGGAGATAATATAAAGACACTAAGTAGGGACCATCTGCAGATCCTCCACAAAAGTCACAAAACTCCCATACTATTGAATCTAAGTTCAGCATAAGAAAATCCCCGACTGTGATAATACACAGATACCAGTACAAGTTAGGTCCGAAGCTACCACTCAGGACCTGAGTTGTTTAGAGTGTCTATGCGACACACAACCTGAGTACAACGTCGAAAATCACTAAGTCTATACAATGTTCTGTGAACAGAGTTCTACAGAACTAACAAGAATAATGAGACAGACAATCTGTCCAACCACTGTTGCAACCCCTGAATGGGTTGCAATATATATAATGTGTATTATGATTATGAATATAATGTATATTACCTTTTCATATAATTTTATATTGCTTATATTTGCGATAATAGCTAAATCGTAAATATATGACTTTATATTATTATTTGACTTAGTTATGTTGTTAGGTATGTGCTCAGTTCAAGTCTTGATTGTCTAACTACTGTAATTATCGCTCTTTGCTTGTTACTCTGCCGGCTTCTGTTTCTGAGCTGCAGCTGTCCACGGAGCTATCACGTGATTGAGGGGGGGTGTCCTCAATTCGCCTGAAGTATTCAGTCTGGTCTAGACTCGCTTGGTGGTTGGACAGATTGTCTGTCTCATTATTCTTGTTAGTTCTGTAGAACTCTGTTCACAGAACATTGTACAGGCTTAGTGATTTTCGACGTTGTACTGAGGTTGTGTCGCATAGACACTCTGAGCAACTCAGGTCCTGAGCTGTAGCTTCTGACCTAACTTGTACTGGTATCTGTGTATTATCACAGTCGGGGATTTTCTTATGCTGAACTTAGATTCAGTAGTATCGGAGTTTTGTGACTTTTGTGGAGGATCTGCAGATGGTCCCTACTTAGTGTCATTATATTATCTCCTTGTTCCTGATTCTGTGTCGCAGTTGCTTGTTATATTGCTATTGGCCTTAGCATTCTTTTTATTGTTCAAGCAGACTGTTCTGATTGCCAGTTGGTGAAGAAGTTAATTTGTGAGGACTTTGTCAGTCACTTGTTTAAGTCTAGTTGAGTCTTGAGACATAGCGAACTACTTAGAGCACTTACACACATACACACAAAATTACTTGTACATATTTGTAATATCTTATTAAATGTTAATGTACCAGACGGTACTTAAGAATTATAAATGTGATATGTGCTTTCAGCACAATAATATTGTACTCGAGAGAAGTGATATTATTTTGATTACTGTGATTAATTTAATTTAATTTAATTTGATAATATACCTCTAGACTTAATAAATTTATTAAATTTTAATTTCTCTAGTTAGTAGCCTACTAGTTGTAATCCTAAAGCACTAATAATTCATACTGAATTCTAATGGATAATTGGACAAGGATACTGACTAATTGTTACGAAAACCCAGTAACAGGCTGGATGCTAGAAGGGCAGTCCTTTCTAGTATTACCTGGAGATCTCTAAGCTTTTAGAATCGCGTTTTTTGTAACAACCACCAAGAGAGTCTAGACCAGACTGAATACTTCAGGCGAGGTGAGGACACCCCCCCCCCCCTCGATCACGTGATAGCTCCGTGGGTCGCTGCCCAGCAAGAAGCTGGCAGGGAAACGAGCAAAGAGCGAAAATTACAGTAGTTAGACAATCAAGACTTGAACTGAGCACATAATATGTTACATCCTACCTAACCAAAGGAAGCTAAGTCAAATAACAATATAAAGCAATACATTTACGATTTAGCTATTATCGCAAATATAAGCAATATAAAATTATATGAAAAGATAATAATTATATATATACATAATAATCATTGCAACCCATTCAGGGGTTGCAACATCAGTCACCTGTGATCAGTCACTCTTGCTGAGTGAAAAAATTTGGAACAATTCTTTATCTCGCTCTTGTTATCCTGCCTCCAATGGAACAACCACTTATCCTGCCTGAGAAGAACAACCACTTATCCTGCTTGAGAGGAACAACCACTTATCCTGCCTGAGAGGAACAACCACTTATCCTGCCTGAGAGGAGCAAACACTTATCCTGCTTGAGAGGAACAACCACTTATCCTGCCTGAGAGGAACAAACACTTATCCTGCTTGAGAGGAGCAACCACTTATCCTGCCTCAGTGGAACAACCACTTATCCTGCCTCAGTGGAACAACCACTTATCCTGCCTCAGTGGAACAACCACTTATCCTGCCTCAGTGGAACAACCACTTATCCTGCCTCAGTGAAACAACCACTTATCCTGCCTCAGTGGAACAACCACTTATCCTGCCTCAGTGGAACAACCACTTATCCTGCCTCAGTGGAACAACCACTTATCCTGCCTCAGTGGAACAACCACGGGAACTTAAGAGGTAACACATTCTTGATATTTGGCAATGTTGGGCAGATGATATAGTCCACGAGAGAGTAATATATATGTGTGAGATGGTGGGCTGGGGAGGTGGTGGGCTGGTGGGCTAATAGACTGGGGAGGTGGTGGGCTGGTGGGCTAGTAGACTGGGGAGGTGGTGGGCTGGTAGACTGAGGAGGTGGTCGGCTGGTGGGCTAGTAGACTGGGAAGGTGGTGGGCTGGTAGACTGGGAAGGTGGTGGGCTGGTAGACTGGGAAGGTGGTGGGCTGGTAGACTGGGAAGGTGGTGGGCTGGTAGACTGGGAAGGTGGTGGGCTGGTAGACTGGGAAGGTGGTGGGCTGGTAGACTGGGAAGGTGGTGGGCTGGTAGACTGGGAAGGTGGTGGGCTGGTAGACTGGGAAGGTGGTGGGCTGGTAGACTGGGAAGGTGGTGGGTTGGTAGACTGGGAAGGTGGTGGGCTGGTAGACTGGGAAGGTGGTGGGCTGGTAGACTGGGAAGGTGGTGGGCTGGTAGACTGGGAAGGTGGTGGGCTGGTGGGGTAGAGGTTCTGTTAGGAAGGTATGAGGTGAAGGGAAGACAATCTTGGGGTTAGATGTTGTTGGGAAAAAGCTGTGAGTTGACATATTCTCTCTCTCTCTTTATCTATCTCTCTCTCTCTCTCTCTCTCTCTCTCTCTCTCTCTCTCTCTCTCTCTCTCTCTCTGTCTCTCCCTCCCTATTTTTCTCGCCTTCTATTACACACACACACACACACACACACACACACACACACACACACACACACAACAGCTCATGTGAGTGACGGGGTTAAAAAATGATCAATTTAATTACGTTCTGTCTGCGGTCCCAAATGAGTGTTACCTCGTAGACTGGATGTGTGAAAAACAAATTTTCTTTGGAAAGAATAATCAGCTGCAGTCGTGATGGAAGAAGAAGGAAAGAAAGAGCGATATTTGATTGTGTCCAGTGTTTCCTATTGTGATCATCGACAATGTATATCATTACTATCAACAGGCGAGGGAGTTAGGAAAGGTCCCAGCCAGCAGACATTACAATCAACCATCGACCTCAAATTACATGGTTATCCTTGCCCAATTATCGGGCGGCCGCTAACTGCAGCAATTTGTGACGGATGAACTCATTACCCAGCATTCAGTGTTGTGTATGTGTAAGTTTAATATATTTTTCAAAATTTCTTCCTCTCTCTCTCTCTCTCTCTCTCTCTCTCTCTCTCTCTCTCTCTCTCTCTCTCTCTCTCTCTCTCTCTCTCTCTCTCTCTCTCTCTCTCTCTCTCGCATATATTATATTTCATATATCCATTATAACCAACCATGCCAATTAAATTAATTAACCACACATGATATATATATATATATATATATATATATATATATATATATATATATATATATATATATATATATATATATATATATATATATATATATATATATATATATATATATATATATATATGTCATGCCGAATATGTAAAACAGTTCAATTAGCAAGAACTCATTTAAAATTAAGTCCTTTCTAAAAAAATTATCTTATACATTTAAAGATATATTTTTTCATTAATGATAATGTAAAAATTTATAATTTTGCACCAAAAGAATCTTAGAAAACTTACCTAACCTTATTATAACAAGAACAATTAATTTTAGCCTAACTCAACTAAATATATTTTAGATTTGTTTACAATAATTTAATACTAAACAAACACAGTGAAATGTATTTTCTTCGTTAGGTTCAGAATGATTTTGGCGAAATTATTGCATACATAAATTTTCACTTGTCCTATATGGCAAGATGAACGTTGCTATTTAAGCCAAGATCGCAAGTTCTGCCTATTCGGCGCGACATATATATATATATATATATATATATATATATATATATATATATATATATATATATATATATATATATATATATATATATATATATATATATACTAAAATAAACTGTATATTCCGTAAAAAAAAAAAAAAAAAAAAAAAAAAAAAAAAAAAAATATATATATATATAATATATATATATATATATATAGGGAGGTACCACCTCTAGAACTGTTATGGGGACCCTCATCCTCAGAGAAAAGAATAAACTTGCTTCTGGGAAAACTCAAGATTCTCCCTGAAGCTGTTTGAGAATTTTCTCCTACCACCCCCTATATTATGTATATATATTTTATTTAAAGACAAAATACATTGACAAAACATTCACAAAAATATGATACAAAGTAAAACAACATAGGTAACTCAGAGCTACATCTCGAATACTTCGTCCAGCTCCCCTGCGGTGGGCCGCGTGCCCAGAATGCTGCAGGCATTTCCTCTCTGGATCGCAACACTGAGTCTCTGAAAGAGGAAGCTGGTCGCCCTGTGGTCCTTGGTTTCTATGATGAGCTTTTCACCCAGCTCTTTGAGGAACTTTAGAGCACACTTGCCCCATGCTCCAAGGGTCTCCGACCCTATTGGAATGAAGTTATAGCAAGGGGGAAGGTCTTCATATTTTCGGATCTTCTGGGTCTCCCTGTGGCTGGCAGCTCCACCCCCTTCCACTACAGAGTATGGCAAGTAGGTGTCTGCCAATGTGGCAGCACAGGTGTAGTCCCAGGCAATCTGCTTTCCATCCTTCCAGGGTAGCATAGTGGCTCCATCAGGACGCTTTTGACTTCCATCAGACCTCTGTACTTGGGGTTCCCGTTGAGCTGGGCAACGGGCTGTGGCGAGGCTTCTCTTTATTATGTCATTGATCTCCTCATGTCTGGCATACTTCCCTTCTGCTGTGTGGCACACGAGACCATGGAGTCCGAATTGATCAGCTGTCGCCCTGCCGCAAATACACCTATGTTCGGTGAGGATGGGGGCGGCTAGGCGAAGAGCAACACCAATCCGAATGGCCTGTGGGTCGAGACGGGTGCCCAGGGAGGAATTGGGAACAGCTAACAGGAAATCTCCTGAGTGTGGTGCCTTCACTGCCAGGAGACGAGCTTTGTTCTTTCCTGAAGCATTGGAGAGCATTGTGTTGGCGATTTTTTATATATATAAATTATATATATATATAAATTATATATACATATATATATATATATATATATATTTATATATATATATATATATATATATATACAGTGGCGTGGTATACCTGATGGGGATACAAAGACAAGTTAAACCTTAAAACGCAATTTGAATGTAATGAGAGGGAAAGACTAGTATTCCATTTTTTTTCTGAACGTATATTCTGAAAACAGTGAGAAACATTGCATGTATGTATATATGTATGTATATATGTATGTATGTACGTATGTATGAATGTAGGTAGGGAGGTAGGTACGAGTATTCGTTTGTTCGAAACAGTGAACGTTGAAGGGAGGGTAAACGTTGTCTTGATAAAGCAGTTCCTGAGCGAAATGTTGTCCTGATCTCTCTTTAAGTATAACGTCTCAATAGAGCCCTGCTTTGAGGGGACAGTTGCCTTATTGAAGAAAGACACACTGCTCTCTCTCTCTCTCTCTCTCTCTCTCTCTCTCTCTCTCTCTCTCTCTCTCTCTCTCTCTCTCTCTCTCTCGCTCTCTGTTAATCGTAAGCACTGGTCACGTTTCGAACCAATAGTGTCAAAAGGAACTGAGGGAGAGACACATCGAGGCCTAAAAAGGAGAATTAAAAAAAATGGCTTTCCAGTAAGCCTTTATTACAAAAGGCTCCTCTGTACTGGAATCTCACTGCCCACACCTAGGAAATTCCAGCAGCCACTGGTGATTGCAGTGAGGAATTCCTATACGCCTTTTCTGGTCGAAATTCCATGGAAATTCGGCATATTTCCCCCAACCCTCTTGAAACTCTTCTTACTGGGTGTAGGGGGACTTCTTGGGTAGAGGAGAGGACTCTACTTTTTCATCTACCTTTCCCGCTATGCTAGCCTGGATTCAGCTAAATGGATAGGAGTAGAAATGGAAGGTAGATTGTATTTGGTCCCCGTGTGATGGTGTTTGCTCTGAAGCTGTCTAGGATGTGAGGTTGTTCGCGTCCGCTGGTTCTACAGTATCCAGAAGCAGAAGTAGTGGTAACTGGAAGGGAAATCACTAGTACACACAGCCCTGAGTGTCAGTGGAGTAACTGCCACTAATAGAATGTGTGTTGGTTTGAGTGTCAGTGGTGTAACTGCCACTCAGAGAGCTGTGTGTACTAGCGGAGTAACTAGGGTAGTTGCGCCAGGAAGAGTAGAGGTAGCTCTAACTTATATTTTCCATCCACTCATATCTCTCCAGTAAATTCCGCACTATCTTTTACTGTTGCTTTTCTAATTGAGGTGGAATGCGTTTATCAACTCCATCTATCGACTCAGGCGGAAACTACTCTTAACTTTGACCCTGGGCCATGCACGTCGCGAGGGATCCACCAGGTACGTTAGAAGTGGTTCCTCTAAAGTCTAAAGTATCAATAGTCTACATATCCACCACGACAAGTATTATCAGGCTCACCTGTCTGCCTTCCTAATACTTACAGTGTAGTTGACTGTGACATCCACTGTTCCGGGATCACCAGGACCCCTCTCGCTGTAACATCACGCTCCACACCTCTGTATCTGTGTACTACCCGTGTGCTACCCTCCAGAGGCCGCCCAGCCACACTCCATCACACCCACCACTACCTGGTAGCTCCAAGCTTTAACTCGAATGCTACAATACAAGCAGGGAACATTTCTCCACTTGTTGCGCTCCTCACTAATATTGTAATTCTCATTTTCGATTCAGATATAATTCTTGATTCATGGATTCCCTTTTATTACAAGACATATTTCACGATGTTTCTTTTATCCTATCCTCTTCGTTTATTTTAAGATAAGATAAGATAAGATTTCGTTCGGATTTTTAACCCCGGAGGGTTAGCCACCCAGGATAACCCAAGAAAGTCAGTGCGTCATCGAGGACTGTCTAACTTATTTCCATTGGGGTCCTTAATCTTGTCCCCCAGGATGCGACCCACACCAGTCGACTAACACCCAGGTACCTATTTGCTGCTAGGTGAACAGGACAACAGGTGTAAGGAAACGTGTCGAAATGTTTCCACCCGCCGGGAATCGAACCCGGGCCCTCCGTGTGTGAAGCGGGAGCTCTAGCCACCAGGCCACCATCGTTTTTTATATTTTATTTTCATGAAGGAAATCGACCGTACATCTTCCTCCCTCACACTCGTCTCAAAAAATATAAACAATAGATGATAGTTCTCAATCTATGTTGAAATAGAAAGCTCTCCTTAGCTGATAGCTTCGGTGTGGACCTCAGCTAAACAGTCTGCCCCATATACATTAGCTGAGGCCAAACCCTTGTCAAATAGCCTTCGGAAAAAAGGGGGAAAAACAATTGGGAAACTACACGATTCGTGAGCGAAACGGGAAAACGAATTCGCTGTAAACAAAATCAAAAACAAGAAATGGAAAGATACATCACAGCGAGACATCGGGAGGACCGAGGAGAAGATTTATTCCTTTCCGGAGGAAGATACAAGATGGGAACGAAAATGAAAAAAAAGAGAACCCGTGTTTTAACAGGCGATGTATGAAGGATAAAGAGACCCCGTGGTTTAACAGGCGATGTATGAAGGGTAAAGAGATCTCGTGGTTTAACAGGCGATGTATTAAGGGTAAAGAGATCCCGTGGTTTAACAGGCGATGTATGAAGGGTAAAGAGATCTCGTGGTTTAACAGGCGATGTATGAAGGGTAAAGAGATCCCGTGGTTTAACAGGCGATGTATGAAGGGTAAAGAGATCCCGTGGTTTAACAGGCGATGTATTAAGGGTAAAGAGATCCCGTGGTTTAACAGGCGATGTATGAAGGGTAAAGAGATCCCGTGGTTTAACAGGCGATGTATGAAGGGTAAAGAGATCTCGTGGTTTAACAGGCGATGTATGAAGGGTAAAGAGATCCCGTGGTTTAACAGGCGATGTATGAAGGGTAAAGAAATCCCGTGGTTCAACAGGCGATGTATGAAGGGTAAAGAGATCCCGTGGTTCAACAGGCGATGCATGAAGGGTAAAGGGAACCCGTGGTTCAAAGCGAAGGGGAAAGAATAAAGAAAGATTGGGAAGAATAGCAGAAGCAACTACAGGATAGAGCAACCAGTAGGAGGGTAAGAAACAGGTGAAGGAAGACTAGTAACGACGCTGAGTCTGGCCAGGAAATAGCAACGAAAACAGAAACTAGATAAGGTGAAAGTAACGTACAATATGTAGCGAAAGTAACGTACAATATATTGTAAAAGTAACGTACAATATGTAGCGAAAGTAACGTACAACAAAGTGAAAGTAACGTACAGCATAGTGAAAGTTACGTACAACAAAGTGAAAGTAACGTACAGCATAGTGAAAGTTACGTACAACAAAGTGAAAGTAACGTACAGCATAGTGAAAGTTACGTACAACAAAGTGAAAGTAACGTACAGCACAGTGAAAGTTACGTACAGCATAGTGAAAGTAACGTACAGCATAGTGAAAGTAACGTACAACATAGTGAAAATAACGTACAGCATAGTGAAAGTAACGTACAACATAGTGAAAATAACGTACAGCATAGTGAAAGTAACGTACAGCATAGTGAAAATAACGTACAGCCTAGTGAAAGTAACGTACAACAAAGTGAAAGTAACGTACAACATAGTGAAAGTAACGTACAGCATAGTGAAAATAACGTACAGCATAGTGAAAGTAACGTACAGCATAATGAAAGTAACGTACAACAAAGTGAAAGTAACGTACAATATATTGTAAAACTAACGTACAATATGTAGCAAAAGTAACGTACAACAAAGTGAAAGTAACGTACAGCACAGTGAAAGTAACGTACAGCATAGTGAAAGTAATGTACAATATAAAGTGAAAGTTACGTACAACATAGTGAAAGTAACGTACAATATAAAGTGAAAGTTACGTACAACATAGTGAAAGTAACGTACAATATAAAGTGAAAGTTACGTACAACATAGTGAAAGTAACGTACATTATAAAGTGAAAGTTACGTACAACATAGTGAAAGTAACGTACATTATAAAGTGAAAGTTACGTACAACATAGTGAAAGTAACGTACATTATAAAGTGAAAGTTACGTACAACATAGTGAAAGTAACGTACATTATAAAGTGAAAGTTACGTACAACATAGTGAAAGTAACGTACATTATAAAGTGAAAGTTACGTACAACATAGTGAAAGTAACGTACATTATAAAGTGAAAGTTACGTACAACATAGTGAAAGTAACGTACATTATAAAGTGAAAGTTACGTACAACATAGTGAAAGTAACGTACATTATAAAGTGAAAGTTACGTACAACACAGAAACCAAAGAGAACCTTCTTACTCTAAAAGGCTTTTTCACTCTATTATCGTGTTCACTCGAAGTGTTCACCATGAAACTATGTTCTTCAGTGTGTTCCTGTGTTAGCTCTACGTTTAAGCTCACAAAATTATATTTTGCCAGTAAAGCGAAAGGCTCTCCCCTGATATCTCAACAGGGATCGTATATATTTAATAAGGATCTATTCAGGGCTCTAACGTTTAGTGCAAATAATAAAGATCTTCCTTCTTTATTGCATCCGTGGCGCCCAGGTTCCTCCACAGCCACATAAGGAAGAAGAAAATGCAGAGGCTGTCTTGTGTTATTACTGAAGAAGTGAAGGAAGGAGACTCCAGTGATATAACAAGAGAGTATCTGAAGCACTGCAGTGACCAGAGTGTTGGCAGTGAAACAAGGAGCAGTGTTGTAAACAGTGACCCGACATCACAGTCAAACTAGCTGAGCGTTGGCAGTGAAACAAGGAGCAGTGCTGTAAACAGTGACCCGACATCACAGTCAAACTAGCTGAGCGTTGACAGTGAAACAAGGAGCAGTGCCGTAACCAGTGACTGACATCACAATCAAACTAGCTGAGTGTTGACAGTGAAACAAGGAGCAGTGCTGTAACCAGTGACTGACATCACAATCAAACTAGCAAAGAATATGATACTGTAACTAAAGACAACAGTAAACAGAAATGACCAAAAACTCTGAGAACGCATCGCGACTGTCAGCTCGTTTGAACGTTTTAAAAAACTTTAAATTCCTGGTTTATTACGGGAGGTAAATGCATCGTTGGAACTTACGTTTTTTTTTTTCGACGTGTGAACACAAGTTTAACTTATTTAGCAGTTGTTAAGGGAACTTGTCAATAGACACTTTTTTTGGGACCTGCTTGTGGTTATGGAGGGTCGAGTCCTGGCTCCTCAACCACGCTTATTAGATATCAGTGAGTAGGCAGAGGGAAGAGACCCTATCATGCCTCTTCTTAAAGCTGTGTATGTCAAGCGGAGTCCCCACCACCACTTCTTAATCCAGCATATGTGTGTGTGTGTGTGTGTATGTACTCACCTAGTTGAGGTTGCGGGGGTCGAGTCCGAGCTCCTGGTGTGTGTGTGTGTGTGTGTGTGTGTGTGTGTGTGTGTGTGTGTGTGTGTGTGTGTGTTTAGCACTGTACCCTCACCTGTGTTTATGGGTGTGTTGCTCTAGCTGTGTTTACCTAAGTGAATTCACTAACCTTAATCATTTATTTTTCCCCTCTCCCTTTCTCCATCCCCCGCTTATTACGCTAATCCAAGTACACTCTCGCTTACTCCTTCACTGAAAGTTAGGTTATATGTGAGAAACAAGGAGGGGAGTGAAGATCTCTCTCTCTCTCTCTCTCTCTCTCTCTCTCTCTCTCTCTCTCTCATTTTTTCGGTGGACGTTCTCTTTCAATTGGGATAGTCCTTAATTCTATTTTACTAGTTCTGATTAGTCATAAAACCTCAAAACGATTTTAACTACCAAGATGCTGGTATAATTTTGTCAAGTAATACATAACTTTGAAGGAATATAAAGAAACCTGGTAGACTGAGAGAGTGAGAGAGAGAGAGAGAGAGAGAGAGAGAGAGAGAGAGAGAGAGAGAGAGAGAGAGAGAGAGAGAGAGAGAGAGAGAGAGAGAGAGAGAGAGAGAGAGAGAGAGAGAGAGAGAGAGAGAGAGAGAGAGAGAGAGAGAGAGAGAGAGAGAGAGAGAGAGAGAGAGAGAGAGAGAGAGAGAGAGAGAGAGAGAGAGAGAGAGAGAGAGAGAGAGAGAGAGAGAGAGAGAGAGAGAGAGAGAGAGAGAGAGGGAGAGAGAGAGAGGGAGAGAGAGAGGTGTAAGTGACACACGATATGTTGGTTCTCTTTTCTCTCCTTCCTCAGCCAATACTTGACTCCCCTTTCATCCTTGTGAGCCCAGGTAACAAGCATACCTTAATCTGTGTACATTCTTACACTAGTACTACACGGGTCTTGAGGCTTCCCTCACACACACACACACACACACACACACACACACACACACACTGGCACTGGCACTGGCACTGGCACTGGCACTGGCCAGAAAGTCTTGCAAACCTGAAGAAAGGAATGACCTCTCATTTGCATACTCAGTACCGAAATTCTTTTTCATATTCCGCCATAGAGAGGACTCCCCTGGGCTCTGCAGTGGCTCCCTGTACTCTAGCCTTACCCGGAATGTTTCGTAATCTAGAATAAAAAGTGGGAGTAGGTAGAAGGACAAGAAGAGAGAGAGAGAGAGAATCTGAGAAGCTACGAATAAAGAAAGGAATGTCAACAAAGCAAGTATGACAGGATAAGAGTAGACAGATTAAAAAGAAAAGGCGAAAAGGATGTAAGAGGTAGATAGCTAAAAGAGAAAAGAGAAAGGTACTAAAGAAGAAGATAGACATATTGAGTAAAGCTAAAAGAAAAAGAAGAAAGGAAGAGGAGAGGGAGAGGGCAGTAATAACAAAGGGAAGGATAAGACAAGACAAAGTCACTAGAAATAGAGAGAGAAGAATCAACGGAAGGAAGATATCTTTGATTCCATATATATTACGACAGTTCCTGTTCAGGGAAATTAAACGAGGTTTAGAACAAGCTTTTGTAAGGACAACGTTTCGCTCTACATAGAGCTTTATCAAGTCATGACAAGGCTATACACGGGGCGAAAAGTTGTGAAGAGCTTTCGTAGGTCCCGTTATGACTTGATGGCTCTAGATAAAGTGCAATATCCCAACTAGGCAGAGGTTGAAAATTCAGAGGTTTTATCAAGTCGATGGACAACTTTATGGGAACATCTCGCTCTACATTGAGCGAAACGTTCCCACTGACGTCTTTTTCAAGCAATGTGAGTTTTTGATCACTTCTGCAGTACCGCTAACAGTTCATGAGATAGTAACTTCGATATCCTCCTGAAGGAGTCACAGTGCTGGTCCCACAACCTACTGTCACCGTCGCAGTGCTAAGTCCACAGTCACAGTGCTGGACACACAACCTACTGTCACCGTCGCAGTGCTAAGTCCACAGTCACAGTGCTGGTCCCACAACCTACTGTCACCGTCGCAGTGCTAAGTCCACAGTCACAGTGCTGGACACACAACCTACTGTCACCGTCACAGTGCTAAGTCCACAGTCACAGTGCTGGTCCCACAACCTACTGTCACCGTCGCAGTGCTAAGTCCACAGTCACAGTGCTGGACACACAACCTACTGTCACCGTCACAGTACTAAGTCCACAGTCACATGGCTGGTCCCACAACCTACTGTCACCGTCACAGTGCTAAGTCCACAGTCACAGTGCTGGTCCCACAACCTACTGTCACCGTCACAGTGCTAAGTCCACAGTCACAGTGCTGGTCCCACAACCTACTGTCACCGTCACCATTCACCGTTAAGCTTCACAGTTCAACACGGTAATCTTCCCCGATAAAAATTTGTAAACAACGGGCCATGAACTGCAATAATTTGACAATTACGTGAGGCTGGTGCCCATGTTGATGTAACTCGCATCTTGTTCTCTTGTATACTAGAATAAGTTGGAATAGGTTAGGAATGTTAGTGAAATGGAGGTTAAGCAAGCCTTTAAAGCTGCACATTTAGCCACCAATGAACAAATTGAAAAGGCCATCATGATGCGTCTGGCAGCGCGGCTTCTCTGTGAATCCTGCCAACGTTAGAATCACTACGTACTTTACATGGGGTGTGAGGACGGGTTATTTAAAGAGAGAGAGAGAGAGAGAGAGAGAGAGAGAGAGAGAGAGAGAGAGAGAGAGAGAGAGAGAGAGAGACTGAGAGAGAGACAGAGAGAGAGAGAGAGAGAAAGAGAAAGAAAGACTCTTGACAACAAAGGACCTACATTATAATTACCATAAATGGTAATCGCCATAATCATTGTATTAAATAAATTAATGGTGGTCATTTAGTTTCATCTGAGTGTTAATTAGCACACTGATCACCGTCACATTAGCCTGATTGCCTACAGATTTACTGGCGTGTTCAGACCAGTACGATGGTACTGGCTGCACCGCTCGCTACATCTATGACTGGGCTGTGCTATGGTGGTGATCGTATTGGTGATGCTTGTAGTGATGGTAGGGCTGGTAGTTGTAACATTCATTCTCTCTCTCTCTCTCTCTCTCTCTCTCTCTCTCTCTAAATAGGGTTTGACAAGGTTTGGTTAAGGATCCCTAGCTTTATTGACAAGCCATTTACAAGTTAAGGATTCCTAACTTTATTGACAAGCTAAGAGCTGTTACCTCTCTCTCTCTCTCTCTCTCTCTCTCTCTCTAAATAGGGTTTGACAAGGTTTGGTTAAGGATCCCTAGCTTTATTGACAAGCCATTTACAAGTTAAGGATTCCTAACTTTATTGACAAGCTAAGAGCTGTTACCTCCCTCTCTCTCTCTCTCTCTCTCTCTCTCTCTCTCTCTCTCTCTCTCTCTCTCTCTCTCTCTCTCTCTCTCTCTCTGTAATTTACTAAGACGAAATGTCCTCTGAGAACACACTTTAAGGTAATTTATTCCTTCAGGTCTAGAGCTCCCAGATGAGTTAAAACAAATATAAATGGCCTTCTTAAATCCCTTCAAGCCTACGACTCACGGATGAGTTGAAACAAAGGCATATTAATAGGCCCAATTATAATTTAAAAAAAAAATACAAATATACAAGAGACAAATCCCCCATAAAAATGGAACAATACATAAATAACCCGCACATAGGAGAGATTTATATCGATGTTTCGCCCCCACACGAGCCATTATCAAGACTGTGATTATTTACCCATAAGAATGAGAAATTTCCTTAATAGTTAAAAAAAATGTTCCGCAAAATAAGGATATAACAGACGTTAATGAAATATACGTAATCGCCGTCATATTACAATACTGAGAACACTTGTATTTTGACTATAATGGACGAGAATCAGTAGGAACAGGTACATAACGTGACATAATCAATACAGAGATGCCGTATTAGCGAGGTCTTGTGGAGGTACAGTGGTATATGTAACCACCACTGTACTTACATGTCCACTGGAGGCAGCTGGCTATATTGTTTATCATATTCCGCTCTAAATCTATTCAGGTGGTTATCTGGTCTACTGTACCTCCATAACGTCTCGTTAATACAGGTAATTCTGTACTGATGAATGGAATATCATAGTTTGTACTAAATTTGAGTAAAGTTCTCCACCAGTATTTCCGTGAGATTACCTTGCTTGGTGGACGAGTTGTGACCACGAATAGTCTAGCCGAACAAAATATGTGTTTTTGCTAGTCTGCCGGAATGTCTGCCATTAGCTAATATGGCTGCTCAATACTGCCTCGCTTAGGACGGCAGACTCTTTACTGGCAGGTTAAGGACTCACGTTAGGTAAGGTTCGTTAGGAAACAGGACAAATGTTTCCTGACGAGGGGCGTGACTGGTGTCGT
This sequence comes from Cherax quadricarinatus, assembly GCF_038502225.1. Lineage (NCBI taxonomy): Eukaryota > Metazoa > Arthropoda > Malacostraca > Decapoda > Parastacidae > Cherax > Cherax quadricarinatus. The sequence goes on from NC_091354.1 coordinate 203,319, forward strand.
GGGTACGGAAGTAGGTTCTTGGGTAGCTTTGGGCAGAGGTGATTTTCATAAGGTCCTGCCTTGTATGGGTCAGCAGGCCTTCTGCAGTGTTCTTCAGTTCTCATGCTTATATGATGACCCATCTTTGGACTCAAGTGCGAGAACGTCGAAGGAGGTAGGAATGCCTATATACCTCTACGAAGCCGTCAGAACCCGGCAACAAGCCGACGGGTAAGTGTAGTAATGGTAGTGGCTAGGTAATGGTGGTGGCTAGGTAGTGGTGGTGGCTAGGTAATGGTGGTGGCTAGGTAGTGGCGGTGGCTAAGTAATGGTGGTGGCTAGGTAATGGTGTTGGCTAAGTAATGGTGGTGGCTAGGTAATGGTGGTGGCTAGGTAATGGTGGTGGCTAGGTAATGGTGGTGGCTAGGTAATGGTGGTGGCTAAGTAATGGTGGTGGCTAGGTAATGGTGGTGGCTAAGTAATGGTGGTGGCTAGGTAATGGTGGTGGCTAAGTAATGGTGGTGGCTAGGTAATGGTGGTGGCTAAGTAATGGTGGTGGCTAGGTAATGGTGGTGGCTAAGTAATGGTGGTGGCTAGGTAATGGTGGTGGCTAGGTAATGGTGGTGGCTAGGTAATGGACAGGTAAACAATATCAACAAAGAGAGGTTGTATTGTAGCGCCTAAAATTATATCATTTTCCTGTACAATGTTTTTAAAACCCTGACAACACCCGCACTTCTTATTTCTTGGTTGGTTGATGAGGAGGGTGCATGGGGAGGTTTAAATCCTATCGTCTACGCTAGCTGATCATTCATGCCGAAAGGTCACAAGTTCACCACCAGACAAAAATACTTTAATACCTAAAACTGTTAGTGTATATACACACTGAGAGACACACACATAGGTGTATATATATATATATATATATATATATATATATATATTATATATATATATATATATATATATATATATATATATATATATATATATATATCTTCCAACACACCAGCCGTATCCCACCAAGGCAGGGTGGCCCGAAAGGAAAAACGAAAGTTTCTCCTTTTAAATTTAGTAATATATACAAGAGAAGGGGTTACCAACCCCTTGCTCCCGGCATTTTAGTCGCCTCTTACAACACACATGGCTTACGGAGGAAGAATTCTGTTCCACTTCCCCATGGAGATAAGAGGAAATAAACAAGAACAAGAACTAGAAAGAAAATAGAAGAAAACCCAGAGGGGTGTATATATATATGCTTGTACATGTATGTGTAGTGTGATCTAAGTGTAAGTAGAAGTAGCAAGATGTACCTGAAATCTTACATGTTTATGAGACAGAAAAAGGGACACTAGCAATCCTACCATCATGTAAAACAATTACAGGCTTTCGTTTTACACTCACTTGGCAGGACGGTAGTACCTCCCTGGGTGGTTGCTGTCTACCAACCTACTACCTAGAATATGTATATATGTCGTGCCGAATAGGCAGAACTTGCGATCTTGGCTTAAATAGCAACTCTCATCTTGCCATATAGGATAAGCGAAAATTTGTGTATGCAAAAATTTCTCCAAAATCATTCTGAACCTAACGGAAAAAATATATTTCACTGTGTTTATTATTAAATTATTGTAAACAAATCTAAAATATATTTAGTTGGGTTAGGCTAAAATAAATTGTTCTTGTTAAAATAAGGTTAGGTAAATTTTCTAAGATTCTTTTGGAGCAAATCTTGACACTAACATTAATGAAAAAAATATATATTTAAACGTAAAAGAGAAAATTTTAGAAAGGACTTAATTTTAAATGAGTTCTTGCTAATTGACCAGTTTTACATATTCAGCTATTATCTATATATATATATATATAATATATATATATATATATATATATATATATATATATATATATATATATATATATGTATATATATACATACATACATACATACATATACATATATATGTTGGGTAAAGTTCGTCAGGAAACAGGACAAGTGTTTCCTGACGCGAGTCCTAGATGATAACCCGTCTTTGGAGCTTTTGGTCATCTGACCGAGGCCTTCCGCTGGCTTACCGGTCCACCCATTTAAAAATTATGGTCATTTATAACCATCACAGGAACTATTTCGCCTTCAATTATAAGTGACGGAAATAAAATGTGCTTCCAGAAATTGATATATAAGTGTGAGAGTGTGTACACAATGAAACACTCGAAGCTGCGTAATAAAAAGCGACTTTTTTCCATTAAGTCAATTAACACAGAATTCTTTTTCTTTCCCTTTTACCCACAACGCTGAAAGTATATATATATATATATATATATATATATATATATATATATATATATATATATATATATATATATATATATATATATATATATGTATATATATATATATATATATATATATATATATATATATATGTATAATGACCCACCCTGCTTTTAGAATATTTAGGCGTGTCGTAAATTAAAGAGGTCGTTCACTTTAGAAATGTTGTCGTTCAGGACGACTTAATGACGAAATTAGTCATTAGGGGATAGATAAACGAGAGTAGGTAAGCTGCGATAGATAGATGGGAATGGATGAGTGGAAACGAATAAATAGATGGAATTTTTAAAAGAGTTGGGCCTAATTATTTTTGGCGTTATCCTAGGATGTTTTGGATCAGTGTTATCCTGGGTCAGTGTTATCCTGGGTCAGTGTTATCCTGGGTCAGTGTTATCCTGGGTCAGTGTTATCCTGGGTCAGTGTTATCCTGGGTCAGTGTTATCCTGGGTCAGTGTTATCCTGGGTCAGTGTTATCCTGGGTCAGTGTTATCCTGGGTCAGTGTTATCCTGGGTCAGTGTTATCCTGGGTCAGTGTTATCCTGGATCAGTGTTATTCTATACGCATATAGGAGTGCATTCATATATCATCTAAATCTAAATTATTCTAATTAAATTTAGACTCACAGAAGCTATAGGGAAGAACTTGTTTTGCAGTGAATTTATCAGCTCTGCATTTCCTGTCAGTGATTTTTCACAACAGAGGGTTGAAAGATGTACCCACCTAGTTGAGGTTGCAGGGGTCGAGTACTAGCTCCTGTTGTGTGTGTGTGTGTGTGTGTGTGTTTACACTTAAGTATTTAACGAGATTATTAATAATTTGTTTATTCATCCTAAGCCTCACTGTTGTGTGTATGTTGCTCCAGCCGTGTTGACAACATATTCATAAGATGCTTTTATGTTGATCTCTTGCGTTAGTAAAGAGGAATGGTCATAACTTTGGAGCCGTCAGCTCATTGTACTCTTAACCTGTCTTAATTAAACAGGCTTACATAAACGTGTAGATGCATGTACCTGGACTCAGACATCTGGGTAACATAAGACAGTTCTTCTCAGTAGATAACCTCAGTGTGGACTTCCAAGTCCTCTGCTGTCTGTTGCCCCCCCCATGTACTCCAATATACTGCTATGTACTCCCATGTTCACATTTGTTCACTCATGAACTCCCGTGTACTCCCATGTAAATGTGAATATCTGAGAGCAAAATCCCAGTGAGACATACTATCCTTGTCTCTCCAGCAATTCAGATCACTCCCACGACCATTCAGATCATCTCCCCGGATCAATACTATACAACCAGATCAGAATACCAACAACACACATTAAATTCATTCCTATTTGATATCAAAAATAGTGATATAATACCTGAATATACTCATGTGGAGTCTGGAAGATTTTTGATACATCAGATGGTAGTAATAAATTATGGCTTAATACAGAGGAATGCTTCAGAATATAGTAAACATCCATATCTGGCTGAGCCATTACTTTTGCCCTGTGAATGTGACTTATCCTCTGAGATAGAATATGTTAAGAGGAACACAGCGTTTGTTCCAACAGTGGAACTATCGTTTAGAAAAGAATAACAGCACACTTCAAGTGTTCCCAGATTGTGACTGTGCACAAATGGAGTCAAATCTGAATGGGGACCGGTCACAAGTGGCGTTCCACAAGGATCAGTTTTAGGCCCATTGCTGTTAATAATTTACATTAATAGCCTTGATGAAGGAATTGTATATGAAGAGTGTAGCCCTCACACACTACCAGCGATCTGAATATGTGAGATCTGCTCATGTTTTCCATTCCTGGTTGATCCATTCCTTCTATCCTGTGTATGTAACTTCTGCCAGACGGAATATGACAGGGAATACACAGCGTTTGTTTCAGACTGTAATGACATAGAATAGTGTGGGTCACATACTGTACCAGTGATCTCACAGTGTGGGTAAGGGTAGTAGTACACTGCGGGTGCTGCCACAAAACAGCCGGCCTCCAGCTTGAGGAGAATCTGAGCAATCGGATGCTTCTGGCACTCTACGGTTGGAGAGTCACTGATGCCAGTCTGGTGCCAGTGCCAACTGCTTTTCTGCAACAAGTCATTACGACAACTCATCTCAAGCAACTGAACATGTCGATGGCAGTTGGATTGTGTGAGTTTAGAAGAAGAAGAAGAAGAAGAAGAAGAAGAAGAAGAAGAAGAAGAAGAAGAAGAAGAAGAAGAAAGAGGAGGAGGAGGAGGAGGAGGAGGAAGAAGAAGAAGAAAGAGAAGGAGGAGGAGGAGGAGGAAGAAGAAGAAGAAGCCAAAGGAAAACTTCCTCTGGATTATTAACCCAGGATAATCCAGAAAATTCAAGCCTTGTGGCTTGTTCCCAGCGAGATCCTTAGATCTTGTTCTTCCAGGAACAAGAACCGGTAATCGAACCCGAGTTCAGTGATTAAAAATACTCCACCACTGGGTACAAACCTCAACTGTTCCGTGGTCTCATGAAAAGTGCTTGTACATACATATATATATATATATATATATATATATATATATATATATATATATATATATATATATATATATATATATATATATATATATATATATATTTATATATATGTTTGAATGCATGTATGTACTCACCTCACCTAGTTGTACTCACCTAATTGTGGTTGCAGGGGTCGAGACTCAGCTCCTGGCCCCGCCTCTTCACTGAATGCTACTGGGTCCTCCCACTCCCTGCTCCATGAGCTTTATCATACCTCCTCTTAAAACTATGTATGGTTCCTGCTTCCACTACATCGCTTGTCAGACTATTCCACTTCCTAACAACTCTGTATGTATGTATGCATGCATGTATGTATTTGTGTATGTGTGTGTATATGTATGTATGTTTGTATGCACTTTTGCATGAATTTATTTCCAGCACAAAATTTTCTTGATTTATTATCAAAACAAAGAAATAAATGGGTTTATTTCCCTCATAAAAAAATTTAAGATTAAACAAAAATAAAAAATAAATATCAGAAAAAATGGAGCGAACTCTGGACCGGAGATTATTTCTTCCTGGTACATTTCGGTCCCCCGACACGGACCGAAGATGGTCCAGGACAAGATCGAAAATATCGTCTGAAAAGGACAGCAGCAACATTAGCTGTGAGTTATCTCTCTCTCTCTCTCTCTCTGTCTCTCTCTCTCTCTCTCTCTCTCTCTCTCTCTCTCTCTCTCTCTCTCTCTCTCTCTCTCTCTCTCTCTCTCTCTCTCTCTCTCTCTCTCTCTCTCTCTCTCTCTGTCTCTCTCTCTCTCTCTCTCTCTCTCTCTCTCTCTGTCTCCACCTGTATTCTCACCTGTCTCTCACCACCTGCCTCCTCCTACTTCCACTTCCTCCACCTCACACCCCTCCACCCCCTCCACACCCCTCCCACACCCCTCCTACATCCACATCCAACCCCTCCACACCCCTTCCACTTCACACCCTCTCCGTTCACCCTCCACCCCTCCCCACCGTCCACTCCACACCCCTCCACTCCACCCCTCCACCCATCTCCACACCCCTCCACCTCCACACCCGTCCACCCCACCACCCCGTCCACACCCCTCCACACCCCGTCCACACCCCTCCACACCCCGTCCACACCCCCTCCACACCCCGTCCACACCCCACTCCCACCACCTCCACTCCACCTCCATACCCCTCCACAATATAATAAACTTGGCTACATTATTACCGCCGCAACATTTTTTATTAATTACAGAAACATGTAATTTTATTGACCACTTTCTATTAATATCACAGAACTTTTTGGGAAAAAATAATATATATTTAATCAAGTCGATTTTCCCCATTGAAATAGAGAGAGAGAGAGAGAGAGAGAGAGAGAGAGAGAGAGAGAGAGAGAGAGAGAGAGAGAGAGAGAGAGAGGCGGTAATGGTGGTGTTGGGGGTAAGGTTAGTCTTGAGGGTTCTAAGTAGTAGGGATAGTAACTAGTAGTGGTGGTAGTCGTAGCAGTGGTGGTGGTACTGGGGCAGTTATCCTCCTGAAACTATCGTGAATCCCTCGGTGAAACCCTGGGGGAAACCCTGGGGGAAACCCTGGGGAAAACCCTGGGGGAAACCCTGCTCCCCCCCATCTCTGTTTTCCCAAGACGACAACCTAAATACTGAATATAAATTCTGAATAAATTCTCCCTGTAGTTCAGCTCGTAACTACTGTCTGTGACTCAGTAACTACTGTCTGTGACTCAGTAACTACTGTCTGTGACTCAGTAACTACTGTCTGTGACTCAGTAACTACTGTCTGTGACTCAGTAACTACTGTCTGTGACTCAGTAACTACTGTCTGTGGCTCAGTAACTACTGTCTGTGACTCAGTAACTACTGTCTGTGGCTCAGTAACTACTGTCTGTGACTCAGTAACTACTCATGTGACTCAGTAACTACTGTCTGTGACTCAGTAACTACTGTCTGTGACTCAGTAACTACTGTCTGTGACTCAGTAACTGTCTGTGACTCAGTAACTACTGTCTGTGACTCAGTAACTACTGTCTGTGACTCAGTAACTACTGTCTGTGACTCAGTAACTACTGTCTGTGACTCAGTAACTACTGTCTGTGACTCAGTAACTACTGTCTGTGACTCAGTAACTACTGTCTGTGACTCAGTAACTACTGTCTGTGGCTCAGTAACTACTGTCTGTGACTCAGTAACTACTGTCTGTGACTCAGTAACTACTGTCTGTGACTCAGTAACTACTGTCTGTGACTCAGTAACTACTGTCTGTGACTCAGTAACTACTGTCTGTGACTCAGTAACTACTGTCTGTGACTCAGTAACTACTGTCTGTGACTCAGTAACTACTGTCTGTGACTCAGTAACTACTGTCTGTGGCTCAGTAACTACTGTCTGTGACTCAGTAACTACTGTCTGTGGCTCAGTAATTACTGTCTGTGGCTCAGTAACTACTGTCTGTGACTCAGTAACTACTGTCTGTGACTCAGTAACTACTGTCTGTGACTCAGTAACTACTGTCTGTGGCTCAGTAACTACTGTCTGTGACTCAGTAACTACTGTCTGTGACTCAGTAACTACTGTCTGTGACTCAGTAACTACTGTCTGTGACTCAGTAACTACTGCCTGTGACTCAGTAACTACTGTCTGTGGCTCAGTAATTACTGTCTGTGACTCAGTAACTACTGTCTGTGGCTCAGTAATTACTGTCTGTGGCTCAATAACTACTGTCTGTGGCTCAGTAACTACTGTCTGTGACTCAATAACTACTGTCTGTGACTCAGTAATTACTGTCTGTGACTCAGTAACTACTGTCTGTGACTCAGTAATTACTGTCTGTGACTCAATAACTACTGTCTGTGGCTCAGTAACTACTGTCTGTGACTCAGTAACTACTGTCTGTGGCTCAGTAATTACTGTCTGTGGCTCAGTAACTACTGTCTGTGACTCAGTAACTACTGTCTGTGACTCAGCAACTACTGTCTGTGGCTCAGTAATTACTGTCTGTGACTCAGTAACTACTGTCTGTGACTCAGTAACTACTGTCTGTGACTCAGTAACTACTGTCTGTGACTCAGTAACTACTGTCTGTGACTCAGTAACTACTGTCTGTGACTCAGTAACTACTGTCTGTGACTCAGTAACTACTGTCTGTGACTCAGTAACTACTGTCTGTGACTCAGTAACTACTGTCTGTGACTCAGTAACTACTGTCTGTTACTCAGTAACTACTGTCTGTGACTCAGTAACTACTGTCTGTGACTCAGTAACTACTGTCTGTGGCTCAGTAACTACTGTCTGTGACTCAGCAACTACTGTCTGTGGCTCAGTAACTACTGTCTGTGACTCAGTAACTACTGTCTGTGACTCAGCAACTACTGTCTGTGACTCAGTTAACAACTACTGTAGTTCAGTTGACTACTGAAAAGTCTTAACATCTCTAATTGCTATAAGGGCTCCATAATGGCTCTTTAAAGGCGTTCAAGTGGAAGGTAAGAGGTGTCGAGGAAGGGAACTTGAAGATTGACTGCAAAAGTTGACTGAGATGACTCTTGAAGGTGATGCCTTGAACACTACTCACTTAGCACCAGCCTTTAATTATTATTATCATTATTATTATTATTGTTATTATAATTGTTGTTGTTGTTTTTATTATTATCATTATTATTATTATTGTGGGATTATTTGTGGTCGTGGTGAGCTTATGGGTCGTCACCATCGCCAACAGGTCGTCACTATAAGGTAACAGTGGGTGGTCGTCGCGAGATTACTCTCAGATAGTGGTTGTTCTCACTCGTCTCCCAAGATCAGACTAATCTCTCTCTCTCTCTCTCTCTCTCTCTCTCTCTCTCTCTCTCTCTCTCTCTCTCTCTCTCTCTCTCTCTCTCTCTCTCTCTCTCTCTCTCTCTCTCTCTCTATTTCTCTCTCTCTCTCTCTCTCTCTCTCTCTCTGGTATACCATTTTGACATTCACTCTCTCTCTCTCTCTCTGGTTAATTATCTCATTGTCTCTCAATTATGTTCCAGCTTCTCGTCTTGGTTTGCTCATTCCAGCATTCTCTTGCACCTGTTTTCTCACATCTGGCTCACATCTGGCTCACTCCCTTAATTAAACACGGTGAATTTTAACGCAAGTCACATGTCTAAGGGTGTTTGGTGGCCCTTTCAACCTGGTGTGTGTGTGTGTGTGTGTGTGTGTGTGTGTGTGTGTGTGTGTGTGTGTGTGTGTGTGTGTGTGTGTGTGTGTGTGTGTGTGTGTGTGAGTGTGTTTGTGTGTGGGTGTGTGTGAGTGTGCGTGTGTGTGTGTGTGTGTGTGTGTGTGTGTGTGTGTGTGTGTGTGTGTTGTGTGTGTGTGTGTGTGTGTGTGTGTGTGTGTGTGTGTGTGTATGTATTCACCTAGTTGAGGTTGCAGGGGTCGAGTCTAAGCTCCTGGCCCCGCCTCTTCACTGGTCGCTACTAGGTCACTCTCCCTGAACCGTGAGCTTTATCATACCTTTGCTTAAAGCTATGTATGGATCCTGCCTCCACTACATCGCTTCCCAAACTATTCCACTTCCTGACTACTCTGTGGCTGAAGAAATACTTCCTAACATCCCTGTGATTCATCTGCGTCTTCAACTTCCAACTGTGTCCCCGTGTTGCTGTGTCCAGTCTCTGGAACATCCTGTCTTTTTCCACCTTGTCAATTCCTCTTAGTATTTTGTGTGTCGTTATCATGTCCCCCTATCTCTCCTGTCCTCCAGTGTCGTCAGGTTGATTTCCCTTAACCTCTCCTCATAGGACATACCTCTTAGCTCTGGGACTAGTCTTGTTGTAAACCTTTGCACTTTCTCTAGTTTCTTTACATGCTTGGCTAGGTGTGGGTTCCAAACTGGTGCCGCATACTCCAATATGGGCCTAACGTACACGGTGTACAGGGTCCTGAACGATTCCTTATTAAGATGTCGGAATGCTGTTCTGAGGTTTGCCAGGCGCCCATATGCTGCAGCAGTTATTTGGTTGATGTGCGCTTCAGGAGATGTGCCTGGTGTTATACTCACCCCAAGATCTTTTTCCTTGAGTGAGGTTTGTAGTCTCTGACCCCCTAGACTGTACTCCGTCTGCGGTCTTCTTTGCCCTTCCCCAATCTTCATGACTTTGCACTTGGAGACAATTGCTGGACCAGGTCTGCAGCCTGACTAGATCCCTTTGTAGTTCTGCCTGGTCTTCGATCGAATGAATTCTTCTCATCAACTTCACGTCATCTGCAAACAGGGACACTTCGGAGTCTATTCCTTCCATCATGTCGTTCACAAATACCAGAAACAGCACTGGTCCTAGGACTGACCCCTGTGGGACCCCGCTGGTCACAGGTGCCCACTCTGACACCTCGGCACGTACCATGACTCGCTGCTGTCTTCCTGACAAGTATTCCCTGATCCATTGTAGTGCATTCCCTGTTATCCCTGCTTGGTCCTCCAGTTTTTGCACTAATATCTTGTGTGGAACTGTGTGAAACGCCTTTTTGCAGTCCAAGAAAATGCAGTCAACCCACCCCTCTCTCTCTTGTCTTACTGCTGTAACCATGTCATAGAACTCCAGTAGGTTTGTGACACAGGATTTCCCGTCCCTGAAATCATGTTGGCTACTGTTGATGAGATCATTCCTTTCTAGGTGTTCCACCATTCTTCTCCTGATAATCTTCTCCATGATTTTGCATACTATACATGTCAGTGACACTGGTCTGTAGTTCAGTGGTTCATGTCTGTCTCCTTTTTTAAAGATTGGGACTACATTTGCTGTCTTCCATGCCTCAGGCAATCTCATTGTCTCTCAATTATGTTCCAGCTTCTCGTCTTGGTTTGCTCATTCCAGCATTCTCTTGCATGTGTGTGTGTGTGTGTGAGTGTGTGTGTGTGTGTGTGTGTGTGTGTGTACTCACCTAGTTGTACTCACCTAGTTGAGGTTGCGGGGGTCGAGTCCGAGCTCCTGGCCCCGCCTCTTCACTGATCGCTACTAGGTCACTCTCCCTGAACCGTGAGCTTTATCATACCTCTGCTTAAAGCTATGTATGGATCCTGCCTCCACTACATCGCTTCCCAAACTATTCCACTTACTGACTACTCTGTGGCTGAAGAAATACTTCCTAACATCCCTGTGATTCACCTGTGTCTTCTACTTCCAACTGTGTATGTGTGTGTGTGTGTGTGTGTGTGTGTGTGTGTGTGTGTGTGTGTGTGTGTGTGCGTGCGTGCGTGTGTGTGTGTGTGTGTGTGTGTGTGTGTGTGTGTGTGTGTACTCACCTAGTTGTGGTTGCAGGGGTCGAATCATAGCTCCTGGCCCCGCCTCTTTACTGGACGGTACTGTATGTGTGTGCGTGTGTGTGTGTGTGTGTGTGTGTGTGTGTGTGTGTGTGTGTGTGTGTGTGTGTGTGTGTGTGTGTGTGTGAGAGAGTGAGTGTGTGTGTGTGTGTGTACTCACCTAGTTGTGGTTGCAGGGGTCGAGTCATAGCTCCTGGCCCCGCCTCTTCACTGGTCGGTATTGTATGTGTGTGTGCGTGTGTACTCCCCTAATTGTACTCACCTAATTGTGGTTGTAGGGGTCGAGACTCAGCTCCTAGCCCCGCCTCTTCACTGATCGCTACTGGGTCCTCTCTCTCTCTCTGCTTCCTGAGCTTTGGGACTAGCCTTGTTGCAAACCTTTGTACTTTCTCTAACTTCTTGACGTGCTTGACCAGGTGTGGGTTCCAGACTGGTGCTGCATACTCCAGTATGGGCCTAACATACACAGTGTACAGTGTCTTGAACGATTCCTTATTAAGGTATCGGAACGCTATTCTCAGGTTTGCCAGGCGCCCGTATGCTGCAGCAGTTAATTGCTTGATGTGTGCCTCCGGTGATGTGCTCGGTGTTATGGTCCCCCCAAGGTCTTTCTCCCTGAGTGAGGTCTCTAGTCTTTGTCCACCTAGCCTATACTCTGTCTGCGGTCTTCTTTGCCCCTCCCCAATCTTCATGACTTTGCATTTGGCTGGATTGAATTCGAGAAGCCAGTTACTGGACCACATGTCCAGCCTGTCCAGGTCTCTTGGCAGTCCTGCCTCATCCTCGTCCGATTTAATTCTTCTCATCAACTTCACGTCATCTGCGAACAGGGACACTTCAGAGTCTATTCCTTCCATCATGTCGTTCACATATATTAAAAATAGCACTGGTTCTAGAACTGACCCCTGTGGGACCCCGCTCGTAACAGGCGCCCACTGTGATACCTCTTCACGTACCATGACTCGTTGCTGCCTCCCTGTCAGGTATTCTCTTATCCATTGCAGTGCCCTCCCTTTTACATGCGCCTGATCCTCCAGCTTCTGCACTAATCTCTTGTGGGGAACTGTGTCAAAGGCCTTCCTGCAGTCTAGGAAAACGCAATCTACCCACCCCTCTCTCTCGTGTCTTACTTCTGTTACCTTGTCATAAAACTCCAGGAGGTTTGTGATACAAGATTTGCCTTCCATGAACCCATGCTGGTTTTCATTTATAATCTTGTTCCTTTCCAGGTGTTCGACCACTCTCCTCCTGATAATCTTCTCCATGACTTTGCACACAATACATGTTAGAGACACAGGTCTGTAGTTTAGTGCCTCATTTCTGTTTCCTTTCTTAAATATGGGGACTACATTAGCTGTCTTCCATTTCTCAGGTAGTTGCCCAGTTTCAAGGAATGTGTTGAAGATTGTGGTTAGAGGCATGCGCAGCATCTCTGCTCCTTCTCTAAGGACCCATGGGGAGATGTCCGATCCCATCGCCTTTGAGGTGTCAGGGTCACTTAAGAGCTTCTTCACCTCCTCCTCAGTTGTTCGTATGTCATCCAACACTTGTTGGTATATTCCTCTTGATGTTCCCTTCTGTACTGTCTTCCCACAGCCCTTCCTGTCTCTACTGTAAAAACTTCCTTAAATCTCCTGTTCAGCTCCTCACATACCTCCTGATCATTCCTTGTGAGTTCTCCACCTTCTGTCCTTAATCTGATCACCTGGTCTTTGACTGTTGTCTTCCTCCTGATGTGGCTAAACAACAGTTTCGGGTCAGTCTTGATTCTCGATGCTATGTCATTATCAAACTCTCGCTGGGTCTCCCACCTCACCTGTGCATACTCATTCCTGGCTCTGCGACTGATCTCCCTATTTTCGTGTGTTCTCTGCCTTCTGTACTTTTTCCATTCTCTATTGCACTTTGTTTTTGCCTCCTTACACCGTCGGGTAAACCAGGGGCTCGTTCTGGTCTTCCCGTTGTTACTGTTGCCCTTGGGAATAAACCTTTCCACTGCCTCCTTGCATTTTGTTGTTACATATTCCATCATTTCATTTACTGGCTTTCCTACCAGTTCTCTGTCCCAATGGACCTCCCGCAGGAAGTTCTTCAACCCTATGTAGTCCCCTCTTTTATAGTCAGGCTTTTCCCATTCAACTCCTGTTATTCTCTCCACTTGCAGCTCTACTATGTATTCAAAGCACAGAACCACGTGGTCGCTAGCTCCTAGGGGACTCTCATACTTGATGTCCTCAATGTCTGAGCTGCCCAGGGTGAACACAAGGTCCAACTTGCTGGTTCATCCTCCCCTCTCACTCTGGTAGTGTCGTTAACATGTTGGTGCATGAGGTTTTCCAGCACCACGTCCAACATCCTGGCTCTCTATGTTTCGGGACCCCCATGTGGCTCCAGGTTTTCCCAGTCAATCTCCCTGTGGTTGAAATCCCCCATAACCAGCAACTTTGCTCTGCTGGAGTGAGCTCTTCTTGCCACCTCAGCAAGTGTGTCCACCATTGCTCTGTTGCTCTCTTCATATTCCTCTCTTGGCCTCCTGCAGTTCTGTGGTGGATTATACATCACTGCAATGACCACTTTGTGTTCCCCAGCCTGAAGTGTACCTGCTATGTAGTCTCTTTCTCCCGTCTCATCTATGCCTTCCATTTTCTCGAATTTCCATCTGTTTTTTACGAGCAGAGCAACCCCACCTCCCCCCCTGCCCCTTCTATCTTTCCTCATGATCTGGTATCCTGGTGGGAAGATTGCATCTGTTATTGTCTCTGTGAGTTTTGTTTCTGTAACTGCTATGATGTCTGGGGACTTCTCATTGATTCTTTCTTGCCATTCCTCATGTTTATTCGTTATTCCATCTGCATTTGTGTACCAAACCTTCAACTTCTGTTCTAATACTATAACTGTGGTGCGGGGGTGGAAACAGAGGGATCGGTGTGTGATGGTTCGTTTGGATTGTTCAGTTGCCTTAGGGGTGTCGTTGCTGGAGTCCTTCTGCAGGTGTTTCTGGGGGGTGTGCTTGTCCTTCCATTTGATCCTGGGTTGTTCTGCTCTCCTTTTTCATTTCCTCCCATTTCTCCTTTCGTTTTTGAACTCTCTCTTTCATCGTCTTCCTTTCGTCCTGTGTTCTGTCTCGATCGAGGTACACACTCCGGAACTCCTGCTTGCCTCTCAGCCGTGCTTTCTCCTGCAGGATCATGGTTCCGAAAATTTGCCACCTGGGTCATGTCCCCCTCGCCTATCACCTTCATGATATCTTCAATCGCTTTTTTCTCCTCCTGCTTTCTTTCATCATAAGTTCCCCCTTTAGCTTCGTCTAGCCCATAGACGAACACGGATCTCTCCCTTTCCACCTCCCACTGTGACTCCCATTGCATACTCTGATGTGTTTTAGTTCCTTCCCGTGGAGTGTTCCTTCCTTCAGTCCCTTCCCTAGTTATGGCCCCTATGCTTCTTGGTTTGTCCTTCCTGCTCACCTGTTCCTGGCCCCCACAGGTATCTGGTAAGGTCCTTGCACATGTCCTAGTTCCTTCAATGTCTTCCAACCTCTCATTCTGTGTATGTGTGTGTGTGTGTGTGTGTGTGTGTGTGTGTGTGTGTGTGTGTGTGTGTGCGTGCGTGCGTGCGTGTGTGTGTGTGTGTGTGTGTGTGTGTGTGTGTGTGTGTGCGTGCGTGCGTGCGTGCGTGTGTGTGTGTGTGTGTGTGTGTGTGTGTGTGTGTGTGTGTGTGTGTGTGTATAAACTCACATATATCTCACCTAGTTGAGGTTGCCGGGGTCGAGTCCGAGTTCCTGGCCCCGCCTCTTCACTGGTCGCTACTAGGTCACTCTCTCTGAACCGTGAGCTTTATCATACCTTTGCTTAAAGCTATGTATGGATCCTGCCTCCACTACATCGCTTCCCAAACTATTCCACTTCCTGACTACTCTGTGGCTGAAGAAATACTTCCTAACATCCCTGTGATTCATCTGCGTCTTCAACTTCCAACTGTGTCCCCGTGTTGCTGTGTCCAGTCTCTGGAACATCCTGTCTTTTTCCACCTTGTCAATTCCTCTTAGTATTTTGTGTGTCGTTATCATGTCCCCCTATCTCTCCTGTCCTCCAGTGTCGTCAGGTTGATTTCCCTTAACCTCTCCTCATAGGACATACCTCTTAGCTCTGGGACTAGTCTTGTTGTAAACCTTTGCACTTTCTCTAGTTTCTTTACATGCTTGGCTAGGTGTGGGTTCCAAACTGGTGCCGCATACTCCAATATGGGCCTAACGTACACGGTGTACAGGGTCCTGAACGATTCCTTATTAAGATGTCGGAATGCTGTTCTGAGGTTTGCCAGGCGCCCATATGCTGCAGCAGTTATTTGGTTGATGTGCGCTTCAGGAGATGTGCCTGATGTTATACTCACCCCAAGATCTTTTTCCTTGAGTGAGGTTTGTAGTCTCTGGCCTCCTAGACTGTACTCCGTCTGCGGTCTTCTTTGCCCTTCCCCAATCTTCATGACTTTGCACTTGGAGACAATTGCTGGACCAGGTCTGCAGCCTGACCAGATCCCTTTGTAGTTCTGCCTGGTCTTCGATCGAATGAATTCTTCTCATCAACTTCACGTCATCTGCAAACAGGGACACTTCGGAGTCTATTCCTTCCATCATGTCGTTCACAAATACCAGAAACAGCACTGGTCCTAGGACTGACCCCTGTGGGACCCCGCTGGTCACAGGTGCCCACTCTGACACCTCGGCACGTACCATGACTCGCTGCTGTCTTCCTGACAAGTATTCCCTGATCCATTGTAGTGCATTCCCTGTTATCCCTGCTTGGTCCTCCAGTTTTTGCACTAATATCTTGTGTGGAACTGTGTGAAACGCCTTTTTGCAGTCCAAGAAAATGCAGTCAACCCACCCCTCTCTCTCTTGTCTTACTGCTGTAACCATGTCATAGAACTCCAGTAGGTTTGTGACACAGGATTTCCCGTCCCTGAAATCATGTTGGCTACTGTTGATGAGATCATTCCTTTCTAGGTGTTCCACCATTCTTCTCCTGATAATCTTCTCCATGATTTTGCATACTATACATGTCAGTGACACTGGTCTGTAGTTCAGTGGTTCATGTCTGTCTCCTTTTTTAAAGATTGGGACTACATTTGCTGTCTTCCATGCCTCAGGCAATCTCATTGTCTCTCAATTATGTTCCAGCTTCTCGTCTTGGTTTGCTCATTCCAGCATTCTCTTGCATGTGTGTGTGTGTGTGTGTGTGTGTGTGTGTGTGTGTGTGTGTGTACTCACCTAGTTGTACTCACCTAGTTGAGGTTGCGGGGGTCGAGTCCGAGCTCCTGGCCCCGCCTCTTCACTGATCGCTACTAGGTCACTCTCCCTGAACCGTGAGCTTTATCATACCTCTGCTTAAAGCTATGTATGGATCCTGCCTCCACTACATCGCTTCCCAAACTATTCCACTTACTGACTACTCTGTGGCTGAAGAAATACTTCCTAACATCCCTGTGATTCACCTGTGTCTTCTACTTCCAACTGTGTATGTGTGTGTGTGTGTGTGTGTGTGTGTGTGTGTGTGTGTGTGTGTGTGTGTGTGTGTGCGTGCGTGCGTGTGTGTGTGTGTGTGTGTGTGTGTGTGTGTGTGTGTGTGTACTCACCTAGTTGTGGTTGCAGGGGTCGAATCATAGCTCCTGGCCCCGCCTCTTTACTGGACGGTACTGTATGTGTGTGCGTGTGTGTGTGTGTGTGTGTGTGTGTGTGTGTGTGTGTGTGTGTGTGTGTGTGTGTGTGTGTGTGTGTGTGTGTGCGTGCGTGCGTGTGTGTGTGTGTGTGTACTCACCTAGTTGTGGTTGCAGGGGTCGAGTCATAGCTCCTGGCCCCGCCTCTTCACTGGTCGGTATTGTATGTGTGTGTGCGTGTGTACTCCCCTAATTGTACTCACCTAATTGTGGTTGTAGGGGTCGAGACTCAGCTCCTAGCCCCGCCTCTTCACTGATCGCTACTGGGTCCTCTCTCTCTCTCTGCTTCCTGAGCTTTGGGACTAGCCTTGTTGCAAACCTTTGTACTTTCTCTAACTTCTTGACGTGCTTGACCAGGTGTGGGTTCCAGACTGGTGCTGCATACTCCAGTATGGGCCTAACATACACAGTGTACAGTGTCTTGAACGATTCCTTATTAAGGTATCGGAACGCTATTCTCAGGTTTGCCAGGCGCCCGTATGCTGCAGCAGTTAATTGCTTGATGTGTGCCTCCGGTGATGTGCTCGGTGTTATGGTCCCCCCAAGGTCTTTCTCCCTGAGTGAGGTCTCTAGTCTTTGTCCACCTAGCCTATACTCTGTCTGCGGTCTTCTTTGCCCCTCCCCAATCTTCATGACTTTGCATTTGGCTGGATTGAATTCGAGAAGCCAGTTACTGGACCACATGTCCAGCCTGTCCAGGTCTCTTGGCAGTCCTGCCTCATCCTCGTCCGATTTAATTCTTCTCATCAACTTCACGTCATCTGCGAACAGGGACACTTCAGAGTCTATTCCTTCCATCATGTCGTTCACATATATTAAAAATAGCACTGGTTCTAGAACTGACCCCTGTGGGACCCCGCTCGTAACAGGCGCCCACTGTGATACCTCTTCACGTACCATGACTCGTTGCTGCCTCCCTGTCAGGTATTCTCTTATCCATTGCAGTGCCCTCCCTTTTACATGCGCCTGATCCTCCAGCTTCTGCACTAATCTCTTGTGGGGAACTGTGTCAAAGGCCTTCCTGCAGTCTAGGAAAACGCAATCTACCCACCCCTCTCTCTCGTGTCTTACTTCTGTTACCTTGTCATAAAACTCCAGGAGGTTTGTGATACAAGATTTGCCTTCCATGAACCCATGCTGGTTTTCATTTATAATCTTGTTCCTTTCCAGGTGTTCGACCACTCTCCTCCTGATAATCTTCTCCATGACTTTGCACACAATACATGTTAGAGACACAGGTCTGTAGTTTAGTGCCTCATTTCTGTTTCCTTTCTTAAATATGGGGACTACATTAGCTGTCTTCCATTTCTCAGGTAGTTGCCCAGTTTCAAGGAATGTGTTGAAGATTGTGGTTAGAGGCATGCGCAGCATCTCTGCTCCTTCTCTAAGGACCCATGGGGAGATGTCCGATCCCATCGCCTTTGAGGTGTCAGGGTCACTTAAGAGCTTCTTCACCTCCTCCTCAGTTGTTCGTATGTCATCCAACACTTGTTGGTATATTCCTCTTGATGTTCCCTTCTGTGCTGTCTTCCCACAGCCCTTCCTGTCTCTACTGTAAAAACTTCCTTAAATCTCCTGTTCAGCTCCTCACATACCTCCTGATCATTCCTTGTGAGTTCTCCACCTTCTGTCCTTAATCTGATCACCTGGTCTTTGACTGTTGTCTTCCTCCTGATGTGGCTATACAACAGTTTCGGGTCAGTCTTGATTCTCGATGCAATGTCATTATCAAACTCTCGCTGGGCCTCCCTCCTCACCTGTGCATACTCATTCCTGGCTCTGCGACTGATCTCCCTATTTTCGTGTGTTCTCTGCCTTCTGTACTTTTTCCATTCTCTATTGCACTTTGTTTTTGCCTCCTTACACCGTCGGGTAAACCAGGGGCTCGTTCTGGTCTTCCCGTTGTTACTGTTGCCCTTGGGAATAAACCTTTCCACTGCCTCCTTGCATTTTGTTGTTACATATTCCATCATTTCATTTACTGGCTTTCCTACCAGTTCTCTGTCCCAATGGACCTCCCGCAGGAAGTTCTTCAACCCTATGTAGTCCCCTCTTTTATAGTCAGGCTTTTCCCATTCAACTCCTGTTATTCTCTCCACTTGCAGCTCTACTATGTATTCAAAGCACAGAACCACGTGGTCGCTAGCTCCTAGGGGACTCTCATACTTGATGTCCTCAATGTCTGAGCTGCCCAGGGTGAACACAAGGTCCAACTTGCTGGTTCATCCTCCCCTCTCACTCTGGTAGTGTCGTTAACATGTTGGTGCATGAGGTTTTCCAGCACCACGTCCAACATCCTGGCTCTCTATGTTTCGGGACCCCCATGTGGCTCCAGGTTTTCCCAGTCAATCTCCCTGTGGTTGAAATCCCCCATAACCAGCAACTTTGCTCTGCTGGAGTGAGCTCTTCTTGCCACCTCAGCAAGTGTGTCCACCATTGCTCTGTTGCTCTCTTCATATTCCTCTCTTGGCCTCCTGCAGTTCTGTGGTGGATTATACATCACTGCAATGACCACTTTGTGTTCCCCAGCCTGAAGTGTACCTGCTATGTAGTCTCTTTCTCCCGTCTCATCTATGCCTTCCATTTTCTCGAATTTCCATCTGTTTTTTACGAGCAGAGCAACCCCACCTCCCCCCCTGCCCCTTCTATCTTTCCTCATGATCTGGTATCCTGGTGGGAAGATTGCATCTGTTATTGTCTCTGTGAGTTTTGTTTCTGTAACTGCTATGATGTCTGGGGACTTC